>NC_080391.1:26593347-26893347 GCF_028751815.1 Salvia miltiorrhiza
TAAAGTTAGAACTAGTACTATTCTATACAAATTTCTCTGGTACGAGGTTTTTTTTTTTTTTTTGAAGAAGTAAATCTATTTAAAAACTCAAGAAGAGTCGTCCAGTACAGTTTTCATCAACCAAAGAGGGAAATCTTCAAACCACCAAATGGCGTGAGTCTTAGATCTAGCATGCTGAGCTAGCTGATGCGCCGCACAATTGGCGGAACGCTGCTCATGAAACACACCTTGCAAAAAGTAGCCTCTCGCCGTTTCAAGGATGTCACAAATGTCGTCTGGTAGGAAGAGCGACCATCTTCTGGTTTAGCCATAACTCTTGCCGCCAGTAACGAGTCCGTGTAGATCTCTGTAGTTTTCAGCTCCGCTTCCACACTTGCTGTAATCCCGTGAACAACCGCCATGATCTCAGCCATCAAAACATTAGAGGACGAAGTAGTCGGTTTCGCCAAAGCAAAAACAATCTGACCCTCATGGTCCCGAGCAATAACCCCCACTCCAAAAGCTCCTCTCTCATCATCAACCATCGCATCGACGTCCACTCTAACCACACCCCGACGAGGCGCCACCCACTTCTTCGCGCCAACCTTCACTCCCATCAAGGCCTCCGCCGAGTATGTCGGTTTTGCAGCTTGATACACTTCCCATAAAGCCACACAATCTTCCTCCGAAACCTCTACCTCCTTCTTCCTGTCGTCATGAAGGGACCTGCACGCAGCAACCCAAATCTGCCAAACCATCAAAACCCAAAGTGCATAATCATCAAAGCTCATTTCCTGGTGCATGGCTCTGGTACGAGGTTAATTAGTTAAATTTCCTCAAAAAATGGAACATACACGTGTGCACAATTTCTATATATGTAATGTTTAATTCCTATATGTTTCATGCATATTTGTGAACGTTTTCATGCATAACAGTGTATCTTAATATGCAAAACTGCATATTAGATCTATGTATGTGTATACTAAGGTTAATATTTTCTCAATATGCAGCAAGATTGAGAGATGAGTCCAAAGAACCAGAACAAAGCCAAAAGCCTAATACACAAGAAGAGCAAAACAACGAAAAAGAAATGAATATCGAATCAATGGAGGAAGAAGCAGACAGAGGAAACAGAGGAAGCACTCGAAAGCACTAGCAAGGAAGTGCAGAAAAAGAAAAAAGGAAAGAAAGTCAAGCGGACAAAGGAAGCAGATGAAGCACTCGAAAACAGTAGCAAGGAAGTGCAAAAAAAACAACCGAAGAAGGCAGTTAGAAAGAGAGAACCAAAAAGAAAGAGAAAAAGAGAGTGTACATATATCAAACCGAAAAGGCCAACATGCAAAGGCAAATAAACTTCAGAGCGTGTCATTCATAGTTCCCCATCTCCCATGGACGGAGAAAGACAATCATGTTGATTGTGAAATTTACGCGATGCGCCATATGGAGACATTCAAAGGAGAGCTCAATGGATGGGAACACAGACTCTCTCCAAAACAAACTGAGGAAACAAATGATGAAGCTGAGAATGAAGTATTGTGCTTACACGTTGGGATGTGACTGCAACGACAACAAAGAATACAATCTCAAGGAAGCCAACTACTTCTACCGTGTTTCATCTGATGAGGGACCATTAAATCTGAACAAGATTCTTATTCCCTAAACTGTTGCAGGTTGATACAAATCAAATCAACAGGGGGGGCAGGGGGCAGGAACTAAAACAATCAGTTTTTAAAACTATCTGGTGTGTGTCTGGTGAAACAAACAACTTTTTTTTTTCTTTTTTATCTGATGGTGTGATGGATTGATATTTTAAACTCTTATTTTAATATGATGTTTCATGACCAGTTCAATAGTTCTCTAATCAAGATCTGATGTTTATTACATTTTGCCTCAATACAATATGCATAACGTTGAACATGTTTATGCATATCCTTGAATACATATATGCATATTGTTTAATACACATTAAAATATAGGGAAATATGCATAAAAAATACACATTAATACGTAAAAAAATAAACTTCTGATAACATATTACAAACTCTCTAACTTGGTCTTTATAAAGAATGAAAACAAAACAAGAAATCAAAAGTTAAAGAATATGCATAACCCATAAGGTACATATGAATAACCCAAAACAACAATATGCATAAAGTCAATCTTTATTGTCTGCAGTAAAATAGAAAATAACAAAAGCAAAAAATATCAGGAAGCAATCTGCTTAGGCTTTTCACAATTTTGAAAATCATGATGTCCAAACTAATGACAATCTGCATTTCCTTTGTAGCATATCCTTCATCTTCAATGCCTTCTCTTTCCTAGACTTCAATCTACTTCCACTTCCTTTAGTCTTCACATAATCAGGAGGATGCACAACAACTTCATTCACTGGCAAACTTCCATAAAATTCAGAAAATAAATCAGAATTTGAATTGCTCGCCTCAGACTCCACACCAAACATATTCTTAATATCTTTGAAAGCATACATCAATTTCTGAATCTTCTCTGAATTACCTTGCACTAGTGCAATACAACTATGAGCCTCCGCATAAAGAAGGGACATGTTATCATTCGATCCTGTTTCAATAGCAATCATTGGTTTTTTCATATCAATAAGCTTTGTCCACCGTTTCACAATGTCTTCATACAGTATCCTCTTAAAGTTCAAATTCCTATAAACAAGTAACATATAACAACAAATAATACCATGCCTCACAAAATGTGTGCAATCACAACTTGTCTTACAATCAACAAAATTCTGCACCACAGTAAACTTACCATCCACACTGTCATCAACCACATAAACATTCTCAACATCCCCATTCTTAATCTCCAACAACCTGCACTTAAAACAAGCCAAAACAAGCCTATTCTGAAACTTGAAAAACATCGTAGTTGAGTACAATGATGCTGCATGTCTTTCAATTTTTAAATCAGTCCTTAAATTTGGAAAATTAGTCTCATCAAGGCTCTGCAATTCATCACATGCATGTCTCTGAGCATCTATAGCATGATCAAAATGCATAAAGAACTCAACAAGATTTGCACGACTATTGAAATATCGCCCAAAAAACTATTATTACTCTCAGACATAGACGTCGTCCTAAACAGACCACTCATCTCAACATTCCTAAAGAAAGCAGGTATCCCATAATAACGGAGTCCAAACATCACATCAAACCACTTATGACCAACCAAATCATATTTTTCCATCAACTCAGCCCATTTTTTTTTTCAAAATCTAATGGTTCAATATAATCAGACCAAACAATACCAGTTAAATCCTTTTTTAAAATGCTCATCACCTCTAAGACGAACAAGAACCTTATCAGCCGCTTTGAGCATAATGTGCCACATGCAAAATCTATGACGTGTACCATCTAAAATACGTTCAACAACTTTTCTTAAAGCTGGATCCTAATAAGTAATAATCATCCTTGGTTTCTGACCCATGCAATCAACAAATTTCTACAAAACCCATGAATATGACTCCCCATCCTCCCCTAAAATCAATGAAGCTCTAAAGGTGATGCATCTTCCATGATTATCCTTTCCAGTGAAAGGCATAAATATTAAATTGTATCTGTCAAATAACATAAAGAATACAGCATCAGAATAAGAATTATGCATATCTTCACGAATAAATGAGGAAGAAGGCAAAGGGAATGCTGCTGCCCTTCCTCACCTCAATATAAAACATCTTCCAAGGATCTGTTGAAGAAGAGGTCGTGCACCGAAGAGAAGGATCCTCCATCGAAGAAGAAACTGAAGCTTGGTGATCCCACTCCTACTACAGTCATTGTACTGAAACTAAAGGCCGCCCAAGAACTGGCTCCCTTTGGAAAGACGGGGATTCTGAAGTCCCACGCCATCGAAACTAAATTTGAGCACCGAGACAAGTGGGTGCCCAGTGAATTAAATGATTGGTGGGAACGACTGAAATAGATCTACACCAAGTGGTCTCTTGTCTGTGCCAATCTTCAAAAGGACGCCAACACCCAGAGACAAGTGTGGAGATATTTTCTCAACAACTGGAGTGAGCGGGATAAGATCAAGAAACTCTCCGAAGCTGCTGCTGATGCCAGAATTCAGATGATCCCATATCCTTTGCTGATCAAACTGACACCACCCAAGACCGATGGACATATCAACCGGGAGGCAATCAAACAAGAAGTTAAGGCCATCTGCAACATATGAAATCTCGATAAAAAGTGGGATTAGAAACAAGTTTCCAGAGTGAAGAATGCCATCTTCGGGATTTGCAGTCAAAATCCCTAACTTGTATCTTTTGCTTTCATCTTGCCATTTGGCTATGTATGTTTCATCTTGCCTTATGGCTATGTATGTCATAGAAACCGATGCCTCATCAGTTTCTAGTGCAATGAAGATATATCTTTCTCAATTCACCCTGAAGATAATTTTTCTTTGTCCTGGCTTTGACTTGCCTTGTGTTTGCTATGTTTTTGCTTTGATGCCTTATCAGTTGTGTCTTGCTCTGATACTGTTGCATTATTTGCTCCGATAGTTCTGGTTGAGTATTAGCTCTATTACTATTGCTTTGATGAGCTCTGGTACATGTTGTTGTGTTTTAGTCTTATTATTGTATTACGTTGGTCACATTTTTTATTTGCAGGTTTTAGGATTATATTGTTAAGGGGGAAGTGTTTTCATTTAGTTTATAGGAACATGCTTTCAGTTTTGCCTTAGGTTTTTTTGTATGGTTTTGGCATCATCAAAAAGGGGGAAATTATTAGAAAAATAATAGAAATATCGTTTCCTTGTTTTGATGATCCCAAAACACTTAGTTTATTCTTCACTAGACTAGAGTATTTTTGAACTCAAGTGTTAGAGTTCATTTTATTAGCTAGACTGAAGACTAAAGACTGAAGTATTGAAGACTGAAGACCAAGAGATTCAAAACTGCTGACTCGCACTGAAGGACGCGTATATAGAAGTATCAGTGTTAGGAAAACACTGATACATGCCACGTTGGATAAAGCAAGACTGATACTTAAGTAAAGTATCGGACTGAAATCTCGGACTAATTCTCTGTCCTAAACCGATTCTCAGTTTATGGTTGTCTCATTCATTTCAAATGAAGCCACGTGGAAAATCAACAAGGACAACTGCAATTAATACTCAGATCTGTAGAATCGCCCTTCAGAATATGGAGTTTCCTTTTACATGCTGCTTTACCCTACAACACCCTCTCCCACGACAGAAATGATGGTACCTTTTTCCTGTTGGAGAGAATGAAGACTGAGGACCTTGGCCCAGATTCAAAACTAAGTCACAACAACAGAATATTTGAAGACTGACCTCCTCCAACAGATCTTTCTCAAGAAGCTGCCTATAAATAGAGCTCAATGATCAACCTCAATCTTCACCGATTCAACGCACAAAATAGAAACTCTATCGAACTCAAGAGTCAAGATAATCCACTGCATTCAAGTTTGAATCGAAGAAGAGAATACCCATTGCCTTAACTATCAGTCTACACTGATAACTTACATTCTCTTAGTTGTTCTAGGCATATACATTCCCATCCTAAGCCTAAAAACTAATTACTGAGATCCTGTTATCAGTTTTCCTAGTTGGAAATTCGAACCATTTTCAAAGAGAGAGAAAAAGGAGTTTAAGAGAGTGTTCGAGACTGTTGTTTGAATACTAGGTTGTTTAGCACCCGTAAGCTAGACGTGTGTTTACTTAGCACCAGTAAGCTAATGAAGAGAAGTCTAACAGGTGTTGGCACTGAAACGAGTGTTTCAGTTGTAAGGTTTGGTGTGCACCCGTAAACACAAGCCTAATCGATTGTCAGTGTGATCTACTGACTGTGGACGCAGGAATCAGTATTCCGAAGCACGTAAAAATCTTTATGTTGTTTGCTGCTTTCAAGATTTCAGTTTATATCTGCGCACTCACTTTGACTTATACTGAAAATCGATAACCTAAAGGATAAACCCTAAAACTGATAATCTGATTCACTAAAGGCCATTTCTTAAATCGCTTCCGCTTAAGTGTTATCAGTCCAACTGACAAGTCTAAGGACAGCCAGTAGGTTTTATAACACTATTCTTATTTGAAAACTGAAAAGGCTGCACCCCTAACTGAACTTTAGTTTGTCGACTAGTTCCTCACACTGAAGTTACCGGACTGATTCATTATCAGTCACAGCCTTTACCTTTTCCTAAACAGATTCTATATCTCACTGAACATCATTTTCAGTTTCTATTTTCACTAATTCCAATTTCAAATTCAGTTTTTCTCGAAAATAGCTTACTGGTGTATCCCCCCATACACCAGTTCAGTACCCCACTGAGACCCAATATATGCATAAATGTACTCGTGAATATGCATACCTGTTTGTAGAGTAAGTTGCATAAAAAAAAATAACTTCTCCAAAAATTTTGTATTTATCAATTGCTACCGAATCAGCCCAAAACAAACGTGTAAGCTTATCAGAATCATCAACACTATGATCAAACCAGAACCTATTATCAATCTCATGCCTACTGTGAAAATTATCCAGTACGATCTGAGCATCACAACCAAGAACATATGTACGCAAGTCATGTGCAAAATTCTTAAAATCAACACTGGTACAACCAACTCGACTGTAGCTTCCAACCAATTCCTTAAACAATCGAAAAGACTTAACAGAAACCAATATTAGATCTCAGATAGTTCAAAACAAAGCTCTTATGACCTTTATCCAAAACCGGACTAGACCTTATAAAATGTTTATAAACATCAAAAGTAAAACCATGTGTGTGAGCCTCATCAAACCTTTCAATATAATAACCACTACCATCAACAAGAGTATTTATAATTACACGAGCCTTGCAATTAACCCGAGTTGTCAACCTACGTTTTCTTTTCACATAACTATTATCATTAGAAACACTCTTCTCGCCCTCCTTCTACATAGAACGTGCCTACGACTAATAACTCCACTTTTGGAACGTTTCACAGGATCAAGACGTGCCTCAAAACCACATTTAACTGCATACACTTTATAAAAAATTTCAGCAGCAACTAATGACTCAAACTTCATCCCAACATACGGTTTGTCTCCACTATCACAATCCGGTATATTATGAACAATTGAACAAAAACTTAAATCATCGGCAACATCTGCATAAAAAACGTGTACATAAATATACATATCTCAGGTAAATACATACAACAGAACAAAGATATGCAGAGATTTGATAGGAAAAATCGAAGGCGGATAAGCAAAATAGAAAGATAATAACAATACTACATGTATAATGTAAATATTTTCCTTCATTTAACCTAATCAGTAACATATGCATAAAAAACGCGTACATAAATATAAACATCTCAAGTAAATCCATACAGTAGAACAAATATTTGAAGAGATTTAATAGCAAAAATTGAAGGCAGATAAAGAAACTAGAAAGATAATAACAATACTACCTGCATAATAAACTGAAAACATATTAATCGCTAACAAATCGCAAATAAAATTAAAATCAATACAAAAAATTTTAGACAATTGCCTGCGATCGACGACATAATCAAAATCGGACAAATAAACCTAAATCGAGAGAACAAATCAACCTAAATTACAGAGCATAAATCGCACAACTAAATCGCGGAAGAAGAAGAAGAAGGTATAAATCACGAACAATTGCGAGGAAGAGAGCAACAAGGTAAAAATCAAGCACAATCGCGAGAAAGAAGGTAAGAAATCACGTAAAAAATCATAAACGAAACTAGGCAAAAAAGAGGCATGCAAAAAATGAAAACAAAATGACAAAACTACCCTTAATGAATTTAAAAACGATCAAGTCAGCCCCTAATAAGCACCGTTGACTAAAACATGATCAGCAATTAGCGTTATATACTATATACTATTATAAGGGGGTGAATCTACATGAGAGCACCTTTTATAGGAAAGGGCTACCGTGAGAGCACCTTTTAAAATAAGAAATAAGAACTACGAAAAATGTATGAATTTTATGTAGAACACGTATGAATTCGTTATATAAAGGTATGAATTGCAAAAAATAAATTTTGGTTACCTTTGGGATTCGAACTCAAGACCATGAATTCATCCAACAGGATGATGAATCAACCGTAGATCTTGATGATCTAAGAGCTGAAAATGATTCTTGTTTTATATCTTAAGAAATGTACTTATTTTAGCCCTCCCCTATAAATATATATACTCCATCCGTCCCATTATTTATGACACGTATTCCATTTTGGGTTGTCCCAACCTACATGACACGTTTTCTATTTTGGGAAATAATAAGGGGTTACTTAAAGCTTTGTTAGGTCCGGAGGGTCTCGAATAGGTGTATGGGGGGGAATACACCTATGGGCTATTTTTACAATTTTATCTAAAAACAGAGGGATCTCAAGAATGAGATCAAAACTAAACTTTACACGCAAACTATGACACCTGTTGACTGAAAACAGTTTTGACCAAACAGGGTTGACGACTGATACTGAAAACTCTTCAGTAAGGAGTTATCAGTTAAGTCACTGGAACTTAACTGATGCACGTAAGAGCTTCAGTCGAGTTTGCTAAAACAGAGATGATATAAGTCTTCCTGACTATCAGAGGATAGATCAGTCAGACTGATATCACACGCAGCAGAAATAAACTTGTTTCGGAATAGCCTCGGTTGAGCACGTTGTTAGTCTTAGGTTTCTCTTCGTAGTTATTCAGTATTCAGTTTATCAACAGTAAGAACAGAGATAAGAATGTAAAGACTGAAAGCTGTAAATAACACAGAGAGTTTTACGTGGTTCGGAAAACACTTTCCTACATCCATGGTCGGTTGATCAGACCAACAATCCACTCCGCAAGTGCTTAACTGGTGCACTGCGAACCGAACCGTGTGCTTGCCGGGTGCATACAACCGTTTCACTGAAGAGACCTTACTTCAGTACCCACGCTTCACTCGCGTCGGATTTCTCACTCCTAGCACGACCTTGCACTAGGATCTCACGGAGTCAGAGTACCTTCCTGAACTCCTTTTCATTCAAACACTCGGCTTCTTTCTTACGAAATGAGGTTTGAAAACCTTGCCAACTAGACTTCAAAGAACAAGTTCTTTGGAGCAAGTTTTGACCTGGGCTTCTGGGTAAACAGATATATGCCTAATGTCTAAGAGAATGTGTGTAATCAGTAGTGACTGATTTTGGCTTTGGAATTCTCTTCTTCGATTCAAGCTTTGGGGAGATTAAGCTTTGGGCTGAGTAGCAATTTCGGCAGAGCTTCAGCTAAGGTCGTTGAATCGGTGAAGATTGAAGTTGATCCTCGAGCGCTATTTATTGGAGATGTCTTGAATAGATCCGTTGGCGGAGAACGTCTTCAAGATTTCTTCCGTTGGAGAGCATTTCAAATTTGGGCTGAGACTTCAATCTTCGAGGTTCCTTGTTTGGTGGAAATGGCTCTCTTGAGGGATAGGAGATGTGACGTCTCTGATAAAGTAGCCACCAAATAGGAATGACCTCTGCAGATAGGGATGATCCTGAGATCTCTGCATTTAATGCGGCTGTACTGTGTAAGCACGTGACTTCCTTTGAACGTTGGAAGTTCAGTCCGACGAAGAATGTTTAACTGATACTTGACTTTAGTATCAGTCTGCTGAGTCCTCGAAGCAAGCATTAAGTAATCAGTTCTGAACTGATTCTTCAACTGATACTTCAATTGGTATCTTCAGTCTTCAGTCCTCCAGTCCTTCAGTCTTCAGTCTTCAGAACTGCTAACTAAACTAGAAACGAACTCTAACACTTGAGTTCAAAACAGTTCTAGTCTATTACAAATTAAACCTAAGGATTTTGGTATCATCAAAATAAAACCTGATATTCCATGGGGTTCCCAACAAGCTTAATTAATCCCTAATTAACTACCTAAATAAAATAAACCTTAACTATTTTGCATCTCTCTCTCTCTCTATCTCTATCTCTCTCTCTCTCTTTCTCTCTCTCTCTCTATCTATACTTCCGCCTTTCCATCTTTGAATTTCCTTCTTCTTCATCCCTCTATCTCTAAACCCTAGCGCCGCCTACCGCAGGCTCAACGGCCTCTCTTCTCGCCCACCATCCGTCTCCCTTCTCTCTTCAAAGTTCTCGCCCACCATCCGCGTCGCCTGCGCCACCTATGCTGTCGCCTCCACTGCCCTCACCACGCCCATGCCGCCGTCTGCTCCACCCACGCCGTCGAAACCCTTGAGTTTAGCGCGGGTCTCCAGAACAGCGGCGCGATTCCTGCCTCCACCGCCTCTAAGTTTAGCGCCGCCGTCCCCTCCACCTCCATCGTCACAGACTTTACCGCTTCCTAGGGCTCGTACCAACAGCGCGGCGGCTCCAAAGACTTCATCCTACATTAGATTTGATTTTTGGTTCATGGATTTAGGGATTTGTGGATTTGGTGATTTGGGATGTCTTCGAAATCAATTTTCCTGGTGATTTGATTTCTGATTTTCTGGTTCATGTCTTCAAAATTGGTTTTTGACAGAATTGATTTTGGTGGTGAATTGGTTCTGGTATGTCTTCAAAATTGATTTTGCTGATGAATTGGTTTTGGGATGTCTTCAAAATCGATTTTGCTGGTGAATCGATTTTGCATAAATCGATTTTATTTTCCGAACGAGAGTCGGAGAGAGAGATGGATAGAGGGAGAGATGGAAGAGGGAAGGGAGAGAGAGGACAGAGGGGAATAGAGAGGGGCCGACGAGGCGGCGCTCGCCGCCGTGTACCGGTCCGGCGAGAAAGAGGCCGAGAGAAAGGGAGTGTGTGTGTGTGTGTGACTGCATGTTTGTTAACTATAATAACACTAAATATTTAATTCCCTTAATTTTACTCTTCTTAATCTCCGTGCCGAACAGTAACGTCCCATAAATAATGGGACGGAGGGAGTGTATATATATATATATATATATATATATATAGGGGAGGACTAGAATAAAAACACTCTTAAGTGTATAAAATATAAATGATTTTCAGCCCTTAGATCATTAAGATCTACGGTTGATTCGTAACCCTGTTGGATGAATTCGTGATCCTGAGTTCGAATCCGAAAGGTAACAAAAATTTATTTTTCGCAATTCGTAACTCTGTTGGATAAATTCATACGTGTTCTACATAAAATTCGTACATTAAGAAACGTTTATATTTTATACACTTAACAGTGTTTTTGTTCTAGCCCACCCCTATATATATATATATATATATATATATATATATATATATATATATATATATATAGGGGGCGGTTATTCAATAAACCATACTTAGCATATAACTTAAGAACTTCTTTGGACCGTAGATCTCGCTTGATTAGACGGATGGGATTACATCTAAGAGCATTTTATAATTCACTGAATTAAAACATCTAATTCATTCTTAAAATGACGTAAGGGTATAAATGGTATAGGCCTTTTGACTTTTCATATATCAATTATAACACCTCCGATTTTGGCGTCCAAATCTTCACCCAATTTATGATTTGATTTGGATTGAAAACACAAGATTTCTTGCGTGAAATATTTTTTTAAAAAGTACTAAATTTCCTAAAAAATTGGGACGACAATCATCATTGATAGGATTAAATACATTAACCTAAATCACTTTTTATTCCCATATGAACCGATCCATTTATTGCTTAAATTTGAGAAGAAGAAAATTGCAGCGGCGACACAAGTGAGGCGACGAAGGCTCAAATCCTAGGGTTCCTTCGATTCTCCGGCTAGTTCGTCCGTGCAATTATAGCAACTGAACTTAGGAATGCAGAGAACTAAACCTAATCAACAGGGTTAGATTTAATTTTATAGATCTGTGTTGTTCTTTCGATTTGTGTGAGATTAACCTAATATCCTTAACCTTTGTGGTGTGTTCTTATAGTTGTACTAAAATGAATTAATGTATGTTGGGTACTAAATTTTTTTCGTGGTACTGTTTTTGTGGTCCCTAAGTGAATTTGTCATCACTTGTGCATGAATTTTTTAATATTGAGTATATCACTATGTTGCTGAAATATGTTGTTGTCTACTTTAAGAATGTGGTTTAATATAAAATTTTGTTGCTGAACCTTTTGATGTGTATTTTTTGTTGTTTATTTTCAATTCATGTCGTAGTTATTAATTATTCACACGCATTACAGTGATGGTATTGTTTATTGCGTGGATCAAAATTTATGTTGAGTTTGTGTGACGAAATTGGGAATAACAGTTGGGTCTATGTTGTGGCATGAAATGCGACAATCTTGTTGGGTATACTGTATTGCTGATTTATATCTATGCTTTTCTCTTGGTTTTTCTTAAACAATTTTATATATATTTCTTGTGATTAATTTGTCAAGTTTCAATCCTATTTTAAAAATTGGATATGTGTAGCTAGTGGGAGAGATAAGGAAAAGGTTAAGGCAATTGTCAATGGGTCTGAGGAAGGTGAAGGTAGCGAACATGTGAAAGAAGGTGAGATTTATTAAAATTGATTTAACATTTATTTAAGACTTGTTTGTGGCATTGATTATTGAAATATGTGGTACTAGCTGACATTGGTGACATATTTTGCAATATGGATAATGTAGGTAGAGGCATGAATTCATATCGCATTGAGCGTGCATTTTGTATAATGTCGTGTGAATTTTAATGATATTGTGTGTGAATATTTCATTAATTCATGCTTATTCAAAAAAAATTCGTGTACCTATGCAGCCACAATCAGTTAAATATAATTCCTTTTTTTATATGCATGTTATGTATGTAATGAATTGTATATGCATGCATTTTATATAATGTTGCGTGAATTGTAATTGTGTTATGTGTGAATATTTAAGTGCGTACAAAGCTTCGAAATGATCCAACTTTGTCTGAGTTTTTGCGATTGATGGTAGATGGTACGTCATATTATATTTAAATTAATTCATAGTATTGTGTTTAGGAAACGCGCACCTTCATTTGGGCCTCGAATTAACTGTCAATTCATATTTATTGTTCAATTAGGTGATAAACTGAAAAGGAAGAACAAGGTGACATCTACCACAGTTCAGGCTGAAGATGCGGTTTTCCCTGCTGTTGGCTTAGGTTCTCCGGTAGTTCCTACAAAGAAGAAAATGATTGACAAGCGCAAACTTGTACCGAAAAACTACAAAAAGTTGGTGGTGAAAAGTAAATTTAATGTTTAGTAGAAAGTTATTTTATTTATGGCGTATAATCCATTATTTTGTTGATGTAAAGCGTGTGTTTTTCTTCAAACACAATTACATGATGATTCTTATAGGTATCATAGTCATTCTTACAAATAGTATAAACATAGTCATATTTTGAATGTTATGAAGTCATTAAGTCGTTTCATGCACCGGTGCTTAGCGATTCATGTATTAATAAAAATTTATTCGTGCAATCCCTATGAGTATCTTCATTTATTTCGTAATGGACAAGTGAATATCTATAGTATGCCCATTATAGGAATTGACGAATGAATCACTAATTCATGTATGTTATTTAGTACAAGAAAAATAATTGGCTTTTAATAATTCTATAATTGTAGTTTTTCGAAAATGTTTGTATTCTTACTTAAATATTCAATATATTTTTATTTTAATACCACCTAATAAATTGTCTTAATTACCTTGAAGCAGGTGAAATTCTATATTTGTTTAAATGCACACAAAAGTAAATATGGTGTTAACCAAAATATAACCCATTTACGCCAAAAAAAAATTCACACATTTTACGTGAATATAATGTAATCGTGTGTGAATCAATATTGTTATGTGCATGAATTTTTTAAATTATACCTAATATTTGAAGTTAGGCTACTGTTGCTGCCTGTACATATGAAATAACTCCCAGAGCACCATTTACAATATTTGTATATCGAAATGGCTGCCTAAACCATTCAATTTATCCGCACTAATTTAATGTGCATAATTTAACTTATATAGGCATAATGTAATCGTGTGTGAATCAATGTGGTTATGTGCATGAATTTTTACGTGAATATTATGTAATCGTGTGTGAATCAATATGGTTATGTGCATGAATTTTTTAAATTCTACCTAATATTTGAATTTAAGTTACAACTCCCAGAGCACCATTTATGAATGAAGTTTATATAATATAATCACGTATCTTCATTCTCCATGTGGAAACTCTGGAACTCTAAGAACAACCTTGGTATCACTTTTTTTTTTGGGAGAATACTTCTCTGAATTCTTGGGCAAACAAATCTTTTTTCTTTTTTTTTTTAAGTTCTTAGTATAGATTCCGCCGGCGTATGAATGATAGAAAATAATTGGGATCAAAACTGAATCCCACGATTCCTTAAATTAAGGAAAGAATAATTACACCAAAACATGAAATTACCTTTAACCCCTAATTTGAAATTAACGTGTGATTCTTAATTTAATTATAGGCACAATCTAACCGTCCAAAATTTAAGATCTAATGGTTTATATTGGTTCTTAATTTATATCCTAAAGTTAGTTCTTATTTTAGCCTAACCCTATATATATATATATATATATATATATATTTATATATATATATATATATATGATGAGGAGTACTTTCTACATCAGCGTCAGATATTTAATTAAATAATTTATTATTATTATTATTATTATTATTATTATTATTATTATTATTATTATTATTATTATTATTATTATTATTATTATTATTATTATTATTATTATTATTATTCTATCTTGAACTAACGGTTACCACTATTATTCAAAATATTCGTGACAGTGTAGGTAATATTAGTAATATCAGTCAATGTCCGTCAAGGAGAAGACTCAGCAGCAAAGATAGAAGAGGATATTCGAGCCTACGGCGCAGTCATCACTAGCACTGAAGCGAACCAAAAGGAGGCGGGAAAGCAATTGTCGTTTATATATGAAGACATCATTCTAAAAACCTTCTTTAAAATAAAGAGAGATCGAACCCAAGTCAACATCAAAATCGTCCAAAGAAAAGATCCAGCGCATTGAAGGGTGAAAGAAGGTCCGGCGCAGTTCGACCACATGGCCTCCAGAAGTCAGCGCCGATTTATTAGCGAAGAAAACACCCGACAAAAGCTGCAAGTTAGTTAATAGTAGGATATTTAACGATGTTGATAGGAACAGTAGCTGTTGCATGAAGAGTACGTGAATTACACAAAATTTACTATTTTACCCTCCTTGTATTTCTCTTTTAAATAGCTTGCCCCATTTGAAAGGGGGATACGCAATATTAATACAACGGCTATTTTCTTTGCATTTTATTTTCAAATCCTTCAAAGAGCTTCAGGAGTTTTCTCTCAATCTGTGAGCAATCGCGACCATCCAAGTTACTCGCTTATAACTTCTCAATGAATAAATATTTTAGGTGTTATAGGATGCTTCACCAATATATATATATATATATATATATATATATATATAGGGGGCCGCTCCAATGAGACCCCCTAATTTTAGTGAGATCTAGGACACGATCTGATGCGTTTATTTTATCAATCCTATGGTTGATATTGTATCTACAGGGTGGTTTTTTTTCGCAGGGTTCGAATCTTGGAGGGAGCAGAATATTTTAAATTTTGTTATTCATCAGTATATACTGCATTGTTCATCAGTATATACGGCCATGTTCATCAGTATATATGTCTTATTCATTACGAATTTTTTAAATTTTATTTTTCATCAATATATATATCTTGTTCATTAGATATACGTTTTGTTTATTAGTATTATATGTCTTATTCATTGTACTCATGTTACACGAAAAATAGGGGGTCTCACTGGAGCGCGCCCCTATATATATATATATATATATATATATATATATATATATATATTCGATTTACATATAATTTTGCGTGTAAGAGTATATTTTACATTGTTATACACTTTTTTGCAATTACACACTTTTGTGAAAATTGTATAGCAATGTATTATTTTACACTGTTACACACTATTTTCGCAAGAGTGTATAACAACCGTGATTCAAATTTAAGAGAAGACGGGAGACCACGACGTTGGAGAATCGAGAGAAGGGAGAGATAGAGAGAAGTTGTAGAGCGCGAAGCGTCGAAGCTCAAGGCAACGGTGATGAAGCACCGAAGTTTGAGGCAGTGGTGAGGAGAGAGAGAGAGAGAGAGAGAGAGAGATATCTGAGTGATAGCTAGAGGCGAGAAGAGGGAGAGAAAGAGAGAGTA
Organism: Salvia miltiorrhiza; assembly: GCF_028751815.1. NCBI lineage: Eukaryota > Viridiplantae > Streptophyta > Magnoliopsida > Lamiales > Lamiaceae > Salvia > Salvia miltiorrhiza. Next base: position 26,609,509 of record NC_080391.1, read on the forward strand.
ATAGTCAAAGAAAGAGAGGCAGACAAAGCTTGCAGTGGCGACGAACGACAACGATGCATGTAGAATGGGGCAAGGGGAATGGCGACGGTGGAAAAAGAGAGAAACGAGGAGAGAAAGGGGGCAAGGAGAAAAAGAAATAGCCAAGCTATTGGTTGTGGCAGCCGCATAGCAGCGTCGGTGGCGACGTAGAAATGGGCCGGGGGTGGCGGTTGGATAGCGATGGCGGTGGTGGCGGCGGTGTAGAAGAGGGAGGGGGAATGAGCGGCCCTGGTGGAAAGGAAACAGGGAGGGGAGCAGGAATTGGGTAAGTTAGTTTTTGTATTTTAATTATTTTTAAAAAAATAATTAAAGATAATTAGTACATTTATATCATAAAAGATTAATATTTTAAATTTTTTATCTTCATAAATAAAAAATCTTTTTATTATATGGGACGATTGACTAATTTAGCCCGTTAATTAACTCTAAAGAATAAATATATATATTGAGAATTTGAGATGGCCTCATTGAAATGAGAATATTAAATCACCAAAATCTTCCATAATATTATCTCCAACAAGAAATGCATATTTTCATGACATGGTAGAATAAATTGAGACTGGACCTAGTTTTTCCACTAGCTAGAAATCACGGATAATGTCATTATATTACGATATATGCATATATTATATATGGTCGAGCACGTTAATGGGTTCTAGGCTTTCCTCTTGTCGCCCGTGGATGCTTGAGAGATAATGGTGGGTACATATTCGAATTCTTCCACTATACAAATATAACGTACTGTGTTACATTTATTTATTTATTTTATCATAAAATGAAAGAGATTCATAATATTGATTATTATGAATAGGGGTGTAATCGAATCGAGCCGAACCGAATAGTGATGTGCTCAAGTTTTGGTTTGTTTTAGTATCGAATCGAATCCCGAACTTTACTTACCGAATACTTTGAGGCTCACGAGCAGTTCATGAGCCCAATCGAGCCTATACAAACTTTCTAAATTTATATTTATATTCAAAATATTGATTATTTTATTTTAAAAATAAATTATTTTATTCAAAATAATAAATATAATAATTATTTTCTTATAACTAACAAAATTAATTAGAGATTTAATACAATTATTATTAATTTTAATGGATAAATATAAGTTGTATCTACTAATAATTTATAATTTTCAAGCTGAATCACTTGACGAACATGTTCACGAGCTAACGAGCCGAATACTACTAAGCTCAAGTTTGGTTTGTTTATTTATCGAGCTTCTCTAAACGAACTTGAACGAGCTTTTTTCGAGCCGAGCTCCAAATAATTCGCGAGCGGCTTGATTTGTTTACAGCCCTAATTTTCACACCAAAATTGATTGTCGTATCTTTATGCTATAAAATTTAATAGTCGTTATAAAATTTAGAAATCAGTAATGAGTGATACACACTATTGTAGCTTTAGTAGCAGTTTAAATGATTAAACTAAACATAATATGAAATCTCATTTAATCACACTATGATACATGTTTGAATTTACTCTCGCAGCTCTCTCGCTCTCTCTCTCCAACCGACTTCAAAATGGTGAGTTTTAATTTTATAACTTTACCATCAAGTCTTTAATGTGCACTTTCAAATACACTTAGTAGTTCTTAATGTGCACATTAAGTCTTCTCTGAGTTTTCTTCAATCTTTTTTGAAATAGATAGTGATGTCCTTTGTATTTATCTTGCATTGCTGCTAGGGGACGTGGGCTCTAGCTAGAGCCCACGCAACACGGATGAGTGATGCCCAAGCCCTTTTTCTGAGGAAAGAGATAGAAATACAGCAGTGCTTCCACAAGGGAATGGAGCAATCATCCTGCAACTTGGAATTGAACAAGAACAGGCTGAAGTTAATGCAATTAACGCTCATAATGATCTCCACAATGCACTATTAAACATGGATCATCAAAGAGTAGTAGCAAAATTCAAAGATACAGCGGATGTAATAGCATTGCAAATGTTACGAGACATAGGAGGGTTAAGTATAAGATACAAACTAGTTTTGCTCCTGTGCGATGCACGGTAATAGTTACTATTTAACTAAATTATTTAAAAGTATAAATAATCTGTACTTTTTAATGTTGAATGTCTTTTTATCGTATATTAATATTTTTATAACTTAAAAGATAATATTGATCATTTTTAAAACTTATATAAGAGAGATCTCACTAATACTATAATTGTTTAAATAAATGTGACTTTTTATAGTTGTATGTAAGTTAAATCAATGACCAATATCAATTAACAACATATTTTTATCAACTATCATTATTAGCTAGTTAAAATGTCCATCAAAATATTCATCTGTTTTTATTTTAGGTTTCTATTAAGAAAGAAATTTTTTATAAAAAAGATTTTCTAGAATTTTTATTATTTGATGCATAATATACAACTCTGAATTTTTTCAAAAGACTCCATTCGTCCCAGTTATATAGGCTGATTGAATTCTACACAATGATTAAGAAAATCATTGTAAAAGAAAATTATACAAGTATATTCCTAATATGTCCATATTTACTATTTGACAATACATTAATGCTAAAGTGAATCAAAGAATTAAATTAACGCGTATCAGGACAATAAAGATGAGAAGCAATTTGATGATTGTTTTGAGCACACTAAAATTTATACTCTTTTATCGTGTGAATTTATGATTTTTTTAAAGATAAATTTGAAGCTAAAATGAATTATTTTTTTAATGGAATATATAAATTGAATGAGAAAAAATGACATAAGATAACATAAAAGTTTAAGATTTTTTTTAAGAATGTAAATATTTTTTTTGAAAAAAATTCAATGAAGTGAAATTATTTTGAATTGACATTTTCACATTCGTACTTTCTTTTTATATAGAAATAGACGCTTCATGAAAAAAATATTGATCATTTTCATAAGTTTAAATTGTAATAACGAATTTGATTTTATTCTAATTTTTTTAATCCTACTCACATCTTAGTTAGTATTTTTCATTGAAAATTTATAAAATTGGTAACAAATGTAGCAAATCACTTGTCTTGATTAAGAGCTACTACTCTATAATGTCCTCAAATTTTTAAAGGTGAAAATTTATTCCTTTTATGTTTGTGTATGTGAGTGACAAATTACTTTTAATGAACTACTTTGATTACATATATATAATATTGATATTATGAGTTATTTTGTTTAAACAATTATAATTAAAATATTTGGATGTTTTTGCCCCTTCTATACTATTATTTTATAGATATATATTAGATTAAACTAATGAACATTCATAGACTATAATATCTTATCTATTATAGATTAAAATCAATAAATATATATATATACATATATATTGTATGGAATATATAATTTATATAACATAATATATTATTAATTGTATATAAGTAAATCTTCTTAAGTTCATTACATGCCACTACAGAAATAACATTCAATTAAATTATTAAAATTAATTTTTTGTCATGAGTTATGCCATTATAACATTAATTATTAATTGTTGATCCAAAATTATCAATACATAAATATGATATGCCATTTAAAATTTAAAAATATAATTATTTCTAAAAATAGTAAAGTGATTTTTGGCGGGAAAATATAATTTACTATTTTTGAAAGTGGTTGTGCTTATATATATATATATATATATATATAGAGAGAGAGAGAGAGAGAGAGAAGGAAAATACGAAAATATTTCATGTGTATTGCACGGGGTGCAATGATAGTTCATTTGCAATAGAAGTGATGAATTGGGGGGGGGGGAGGGGGGCTTAAAGCGACTTTTAATTTATTTTAGTCAATCTTTGGTTCATAGTTTATATCTATATAACTATCATATAGTATAATACTCCCTCCGTCCCGCCCAAGATGCTACATATTCCTTTTCGGGCCGTCCCAACGAAGATGCTACATTTATATATTTGTCAAAAATAAGGATTTTTAAAAACTTAATTAACACTAATTAAGTACTCCCTCCGTCCCACTAATGAATACACACTTTCCTTTTTGGGTTGTCCCAATAATAAAGACACATTTCCAAAAAAGGAAAGAATTAGAGCTTAATTACAACTAATTAATTGAACCTTAATTATGATATAAATAAGTAGAAAATCCTAATCTACTCATTTCAGTCCCACCGCCTCCCTCATTTCTCTTCACTCCCGCCGCCCATCTCCTCCCCCTTCTCAGCGGAGTCGCCGCCGGCGAACCATGGCCACCGCCGAGCACCCCTCGCCCCTCTGGTGAGCCTTCGATCGCTCGCGCATACACTGACGGGGGCAGAGGGCCAAGCCCTAGCCCTGCCAAACAGCACGTTGCCCTTCCCACGCCACCCAGATCCGCCAAACCACCACCGCCCTAAGCCGCCGAACCACCACCACGCGGCTCTGGTCTCCTTTCAAAAACCCAGATCCGCCAAACCACCACCCTCAATTTCTAGGTTCGATTTGAGAGAGGAAGAGAGTGGCGGATCTGGTTCTGAGGCGGCGGAGGTGTCGCTCGAGATGCGTGCGCGTCTGAAACCGCCGCCCATCCCCCTCTCTTTTCCTTCTCCGGCCGCCGTAGCAGTGAGGCCACCACTCTCCTTCTGAAACCCTCCATCTCCGCCGCCATTCTGCCAATTTTTGTTTTGAAATGGTTCTTCCTCTTTCTGCCAATTTTTGTTTTGGAATGAGAATAGTTTTCGTTTGCAATTTGATGCTAATTTTGAATCAGTTTTTTGTGCTAATTTTTTTGGAAAATTTGCGATTTCTAGTTTGATTTTCTGGGCTCCATTTTCGGCAGCATAGCATAGGGAATCGGTGGTGGTGGGGGTGGTCGGCGGCGGCGGTGGTGGTGGTGGTGGTGGTGGTGGGCAGTGGTAGTCTGAGAAATGAGAGAGAGAGAGAGAGAGAGAGTTGAGAGTTAAGTTCCTAATCAAATACACACCACAACACTTTATTCCTTAAACTACCTCGTCTTAATCTCCATGCCCAAAAGACCTATGTCTTTATTAATGGGACGGAGGGAGTATTTCTTTATTACATTCTCTCTCCTACTTTATCACTTTATTACATTCTCTTTCTTACTTTATCACTTTATTACTTTCTCTCTCCTACTTTATCACTTAATTTATTATTACACACTTAAAACATTAATCTACAACTCCTTAAATCTTGTGCCGAAAAATAAATGTAGTGTCTTGGCCGGGACGGAGGGAGTATATTTTAGAGATACAAAATTAACTAATATTTTAATTAAAATAATAGAAAATTTATAACAAAAAATACCAATATGATTTGGAGTAGACGAAATGAAGACAAACTAAAAAATAAAAATTAAAAATTAAAAATTATTTCTAAAATTAGTAAGTTAATTTTAGTAGAAAAAATATAACTTATTATTTATGAGAATAGTTTTCTTTTACATACAATAAGAATATTAGTAGAAAAATTAACAAAAAAATAAGAAGATTAGCGTTGACATAAAGATGAAGAGATTAGTAGAAAAACTATTTATTGCTTGAGAAAGAAAACTATTCTTTTAGCATCTATAGATCAAATATAATTGGTATAAATATTTCAAAAAAAAAAAAATAGAATTTTAATGGAATAATTGAAACTATGTGAGAAATTGTCATATTTCATGTTATAATGTAATTCATTATTCTTACATTATATATAATGGACAATGAATATATTTGGAGGAATCATTAATTACTATACTATAATATTTGTAGGTGTGAACTAATTACCATAAACAAAATATTTACATAAATCATAAATCTACATATGTTATGTATTACATTATATACATGTATATATATATATATATATATATATATATATATATATATATATATATATAACCGACTATTAATATGTGAATGGATTACTCAATATTGACATATTTATGATATCATTATAAACTAATTATCATATTTAATGCTTTAATTAATTGTTAATTATCAAATTTAAGATAAGACTAAATAGTGATTGGTATATAAATTACACTCTAGTTTTGGGCGGGAAAAAAATTGTGAAGTTGAACGAACTTTTATATATATATATAGATTAGTTGGTGCACTGCAAAAGCACTTATTAATACCTAGACCAAATATAACATGCTTCTTCTGACCCACAGGCAGCAATACATGCATGGACCCTAGCAATTCAATTCTATAATATTTGTCATGATCTTGCAATCGAATTAATGTATTATATCATCTCGAACATATGCAACTAGACTAACCTTAAATGCTTCATAATATATATACATATATATTAGTCCTGTGCTGTGATGCATAGAAGATCACATAGATTTTGAGTGAGGTATGACGAAGGAAAAATCTTGTTATTCAAATAAATAGACCATTAGGCCATGAGAATCCACTACGAGAGATATTTGTAGATTTGTCGAAAAGAAAGATTTGTCCTTTAATCTTACTTATTAATTACACTCATAAAAGTGATATCACTTTTGCCTTTATGCCCTAAAGATTATCTAACAACACAACAATTACCGAATAACCTTTCAATAAGATGAAAGATGCATCCATTATTAATGTCTCACACTACATATCTACCTTAATTATTTGTTACCTTTTAATTGATTTTGTAGCCGTCTCAAATTATTCGTACACAATCACGTCTTTTGCAGCGTTTTGTCCCACAGCGAAATTATTTTTTATGCTATATCAAATTTTTGGTTGTTAGAATATTTACAAGTATCCCTAATTTTTTTTAAAAAATATATAAGTATCAAAATTATTTATACTATATTAAAAAGTCAACATTCAATTTGAAATCAATTTCAAATTAAATTGATGGATGGAAATTTTATAACTAAAATAAAATTAAAGGATTATTGACGTGGTGACAATCTTTGCAATTAACATAAAATTATAGGATAAATTGTATGCTTCTTTTATCTCTTCTTTTCTTGTTTTTCTCTTTCCTGTGACGCCCCAATTTTCTTATTAAATAAAAAGAAGTAATTTGATTAAAAATAATAAGATTTCAATATTTAAATAACTAAAACCCAAATCCAACTGAGAAAATTAAATAAACATCATAAACTGAGTCTTTATTCCAATTGAAAATAAAACATTATTTCTTCTTTTATCTTGACCATCATTCGCCCTACCTCGCATCGCCCGAGCCATGTCCTGAAAATAATATTGTTTTGGGGTGAGTACAATAAACTCAGTGGGGTGCATTTATCCATATTATAAGAATCACAACAAAATATAAGTGCAATAAAAACTGTCTGCTCTTTCATATTGCCCGAAAGCAATATCTTTCTGTCTCTTAGCCCGAAGGCTATATAACTTTCCGTCTCATATAGCCCGTAGGCTATAACTTTCTTTCTCATATAACCCGTAGGCTATAACTTTCTGTCTCATATAGCCCGTAGGCTATAACTTTCTTTCTCATATAACCCGTAGGCTATAACTTTCTGTCTCATATAGCCCGTAGGCTATAACTTTCTGTCTCATATAGCCCGTAGGCTATAACTTTCTGTCTCATATAACCCGTAGGTTATAACTTTCTTTCTCATATAACCGGTAGGTTATAGCTTTCTGTCTCATAGCCCGGAGGCTCTGCCTGCTTCTCACACATATAAATTGAGTAAAACGTATAATAAGGATAAATGTTAAATGCAACGTTATAACCCCACCTTTACTTCTCTTTGACACGTGTAGAATAATTAAAGATTAAGTCTTGCGCGCTTCGCCTAAAAATAAATTATGAACTCATAATTAAGATACATTTAAATCAATGAATGCACATGAAGACGAATGAATAAAATATGCTAAAATTTTATTAATAAAATTAGAACATTTAAGAGATCAAGTATATATATATATATATATGTATAGATAGATCGAAGAGACTGAGAATCAAAACTATGTAGATTTTATTATAATACATGTCTAATTTAATTTTCCAAGCAAAAGCTATAAACTTACGTCACATACATATTTAATATATACATCCACATATTTAGGGATACAACATATATTACATACATAAGTTTATTTATAAAACAAACAAATGCACAAATTTTCTAGATGCTATACATAGATACACGTAATATATATATATATGTCAACATAAATGTATAATGAATCACCCTTAATCAAACAAATTTCCTACAATAAAGTATTAAAATAAAGTAAATAATACATGAGTAAAAATAAGAATGTACTACCAAGTATCCCTTTTATATTTAAATTTACTATCATCACTATCACTTATTATATAAATATTTTCGTATATATATATATACTTATATAAAGAAGCATTAAGCTTATTAAAATAACATATTTGAAAAGAAAGGCACTATATGGTGGGGGGGTTTTCCCAAAAAAAGGTGCAGTACCTATATATCTATGCATACCTAGCATATCAAAAGTACATGCATATACATAATATATATATATAAACTTACATATACTAAAAGAACAAAGCAGTGAAAAGAGAATGGTGCGAAAAGAAATAATACTGTGGAAGAAATTGGAGGAGGATTTACCTCTGCCGAAAAGCTCTATGAGTAATTGTTTTGAGTGTGAGGAAAAATAGTGAAGAGAAGTGGTATTTATACTAGCAGATAGAGGTTTATTTTTGGCAGTAAAATTAATCAAGGAACAATCTTTCCAAAATTTTAATATTATCAAGAAGGAAAGGTGAATTAGGGTTTCCAATCAATTAGTGCTGAAAATTCTAGAGAAGAAAATTACTTTGGGCTCAAGCAATGGGCTCCAAGAAAGAATTGGGCTGAAATAAAAATATAATTGTTTGGGCTTAAATATGTAGTAACTAATAATAATAATAATAATAATAATAATAATAATAATAAAATAATAAAAATAATAAATTAATAATGATAAACAATGCTTAGAATTTATTAAAAAAATGCTCATGTTAATGCAATATCTAGGCGCGACTTATAGGACTTAATATTTAATTATTAAAAAAATAATTAAAGAAGATAATTTTTTTTTTGTAGTTAAAAAATATTTTGGGGCACTACATTTCCTATAATTTTATTATTTATATTCAAATATATAAAGTAATTTTTTTTATGAAATTAAGTTAAATATGTCGTTGAAACAAAATTAAATATAGGTGAAAATGCTGAAAATATAATATATATATAGTATTTGAAAAATATATGTAAATATATAATAACAACTGGGGTTACGTATATCTATATCTATATATAAAAACAACTAGTATGACTTTTCGAAAATAGTAATTGTGATTATTCAGCTCATTTGCAAATTTTTATTTAAAAAAAATAATTTTATGACATATTAAAGTTTTTTATTTTAATAATGTAGTATTACTCTATTCTGTTTTTTTGAGAGGATGTATTACTGTATTCTTTTTATAGTACAACTATGAATGTTATATAAAATTAAATATATTAAAATTTATACTCTATTTGTTCACGAAAAATTTGACATAATTTCTATTTTGGTCCGTCCATAAAAAAATTATCATTTTTATTTAACACAATTCCACTTACATTTAAAGTGAAAAATAATTTAACTCACATTTTACTAAAATTTGTGTCGTTCACAATGTGTCAATTTTTTGGTGGACGAAGTACTATTTTGATGTTTTTCTAATTTAGTCATATATATATATATATATATATATATATATATATATATATACACACTACTATTATTTTAATTATAATTATTACCATTAAATATTTCAGATTTTTTTTGAAAGAATAATATTTCAGAATTATTGTAGAAATTAACGGAAATTTTCGTGAATTGATTACAAAATATAGTTAAAATAGAGTCCTTCACACTAAAACCTTTTATTTTTTCCCTTTAAAAAAAAAAACCTTTTATTTTTTCCTTCTTCTTCTCCACAATCACACGCCTTCACGCCCCCCCACCCCCCCACCCCCAGCAGTTTCGTAGTCTCTCTCTCTCATTGGAAGCTGTATATACACAAAACATCCTCCATCTGACGGCAATATTTGCTGTTTGTTAATTGGTTGCAATTACAGAAATGGAGGGAACTCAGAGTGAGAATAGTGGCTGCCAGTGTGATGGTGATGATGATGGCGTTCAACTCACTTTCTTTTCCGAAGAATCAGACGGCGACGTTTTGCTCCACTTTCAGATTATTCGTCTTCAAAAACAGGTCTTTCTTTAATACAGCAATTTTAATTCGTGCTCAAGATGCTTGCTTTTGCAATTGATTATGCTTGTTAGGTTTTCTCTATAGGGTTATAATTCACTCTTGCATACCTATTCTAGATGGGAATTCATTCTCACGAGCTGGAAGACTCCCTTTTTCTGTTGAAATGTCTCTCTTATGTTTGTATGTATTTGCATTTCCTCATCCTTACAAACAAGCGCCTCCTTGTCTAGATTTATGTATGGATAGGTTGCAACTCAGCCAGCTTCGGACATCTCTATGCCGCTCTTCCCACAAGACCAGTAAGTTATACTAGTGTGTTGCCTATGTTGATGTTGAGTATATTGTTCCAACTCAGCAAGATCGCAGCATTTTTGTTCATAGGGTGCTTTCTTGGTGTTTTTCGTCTCAATTGACCAATTTCACATCACGTTACTACTTCTGATTGCTTGACTTTATGAACAGAGCAATGCAGTTGGTGTGACTTCTCTAATTGGAGGGTCCTCTGATAATACGGGTTCTGGTATTGCACGTCGATTAGGTAATTGCTGTTAGACCGATATGCTTCTGCATAATCCGCTTCTTGGCTGACACATTTCTTAATTTCAGTTCTCAAGACTGGGCTTAATGTTGTTCTTGCTTGTAATTTACCAAAAAATAACCCCATGCTTGAGGTTAGATCTCCCTATTGTTTCTCTTTCTGGTTTACGTATTTCTTTAGTCTTTACTAAGTACAATGGCAAAGTTCTTTTTATCTCAATGCCATATTTCTTTGTATATTTTTTTTGTTCTGTATTTAACTTGCTTTCTTGGGGTTCAGGCAAGTGCTGAGAAAAAGCTGCTGCAAAAGCTTGTTAGTCTAGGATATACAAAGCCGCAAATCTGAACAAGTATATTCATTAAAATACTTTCGCCTTACATTTACCTTGGTTTCCCTTTAATGGGTTAGTATTTGGAAGAAATATCCAATGTAGTGTTGCCAGTATTACTTTTTTGTAGAGATTTTTATTCTAAATGGTCCATCGTATTGAATTGTTTCATTATCAATATCCAGAGATGAACAATATGCATGACATATGAAATTGCATTATACAATGCTTTGCATATAACTTGCACGCTCATAAAGCATTAGCCACCCCATGGACTTTGACTTCTGCTTCTACTAGGCATATGTTTTTGACGACCAAACCAGCAGTCGGTTGATACAAATAGCCTTGCGAGATAAATCTTGGCCATCCGCTAGTTGAATTTGATGCAGTGAACCAGTAATTAGCTGCAGGAAAAAAGTATCAATGCTTGGGCCTCTTGTAGAATCATAGGTCTTGTTCATCTCATGCATCAGAGTGTATTAGGTGAAGAGAGAATATCTTACATGTTCCAAAGTAGTGCTTGCGATTAAGTTGGTCTAGTATGCGTAGTGTAAATTCTGCATATATCTTGGATGCTGGAGGCAAGTTTGCTGGTTCTGCTAAAGTCAAATAAAGAGATACATAGCTGCCAATACCACTGCCCTTTCCATTAGGATAGAGTTGTATCTTCCTGGAACAGTCCCACAGAGAACATATATATCTTCCTTATTAAATGTGGAAGTTTGATGATGGATGCAAAGAAATGAGAAATTATACCATTTATGGTCACCAGCATTGAATGGTTTAGAGTACACGCATTCTTCAGTTAAGCTAGAAGATAAGTCGACTCTCCAGGTATGCGTATAGGCTATTGCGTCCTTGATCATTGATAAACACTCCCCTTTTCCAGCTATTTTTTCTTGGCACACGTAGACCTCTGCCCCAAACACGCATGTGTCGTCGACCAGATATCCATTGACAGCATCCTTGAAGGCATCAAGAGGTATGAACTTATCAAATCCCCATGCTAGCTTCATCCTGTGAAACCGTCTCCCATTTTCCGCTGTGTCTAATAGAAGATCACAAGATTGTTATTATGTAATTGATAGTGGTATTCTACTTTGATATCTTACCTTGAAGTGTTAAGTAGGAGTCATTGTTCTGATCAAGCAGAAACAGACGGAAAAGTGCTCGAATCTCCCAAGCTGGGCCGTGTGAGTTTGGCTCGACAATGACCAAGTATAGGGAGATGTGGTCGCTAATGCCTTTGTTTTTGTTACCATTAGGGTGAAGAACCAGTTTCCTGCACGCAGAGGAAACGTATATAGATGTTTCATTTGAAATTATAATTAGGTGAGAGTGTACCATATGCAGCCGCCAGCTTGGAATTCATTGGAGGTGTAGCTCTCTAGCTTCTTGTTAACAAGTTGTGAGAATAGTTGAAGTTTGAATATGTAGTGAGTTGGAGGTGTATCTGAAATTGATCTCGTGACCCCTATTGGAAATGAAGAGTAGTTGTTAGAGTAAAACAAGAATGATAAGTGTACCTTAATAAGATATTCAAGTCGAAATTAAGAGGAACCTTCTTGTCCAGGGAATGATAATTCTCCCATCAGGTGAAGATCAAGTGGAGAGAGAGAGAGAGAGATGTTGGTGAGAGAGAGAAAGACAGAGAGATGTTGGTGAGGTTGATGAGGTTCTTAAGGATATGATGAGAAACAAAAGGTGGTAGAAAAGCTATCCTTTGCTTGATTTGGGTCTTCTCTTGTTGTCCCAATCATGAAACAAGGTATAGCCCTTTGCCATGGCAATCTTCTATTCCTCAACTCTCTCCTCTTCAATTATGTTTATGTATACGGAATGTATAGACAAGAATCTTTTACAAGGTGATGATGAATTGAATATCATAAATTTGCTTCCTTGCTTTGAATTTGACAAGACATAATTCAAATACAAATTTGAAAAATGTTGAAGAAGCCAGTTTAAGTGAAATATTTCTAACAAACACTACATTTTCCAATGAGTAAATCATCTGCACATATTGACTAAATATCACACTTCTTCAATGTATATATAAGAGAATAACTTAAGGTTTAGGTATTATTAATTACCACAACTTTAATCCCTAAAAAGTTGGAAAGATTTAAGTTATAAAGACACATACGTCGATCGCTATTATTATTATAATAATAAAATCATCATCAATTCACCTTTATAACAACTTACATTTAGACAAGAAGCATCAACAATCATACATCATCATCATATCTATCAAACATCAACTCTCTCTCTCTCTATTGAGATCCGTACTTCAACAGCTCCCACCTGAAGGGATGGAACGAACAAAATACCTCTGGAGAGCTCTTGAAGAGCAACGCTGTGCAGACGCACACTGCAGCTATGGCGACCAGTGAAACCATTGCCGGTCTGTATATATTGACGGACCCTCTACGCCTAGCATATACGAGTTTCTGCTCGCATTGCCTGCACTGCTTCTCACTCTCAAAAGGCGCGTATTTCACCACCTTCTGCTTCTTGTCTAGTACCCCAGGGATGTCAACCACCACGTGCCCTTTTCCCGGTTTCTTGTTGAGCTTCCTCTGCACTAGATGGATGTACGAGTAATGACCACGGAGGCATGCATAGTCATGGGGTGTCAACCCACTACTGTCACGAGCACTTTTCCATGCTTCAATCCCCACCTGCACAATCACTCATATGTATTGTCAACCTAATCTATCATCCCCTAAACAAATGTAATTCTGAGATTAAACGAGCATACCGATCCAGGATCCTCTGTCAATGCATCCACAACATTCTCACAGCTGTCTAAACTGGCTGCTATATGAAGAGGAGTCAATCCACCAGGCCCCATGGCATCAGGCCTGAACAAGTAGCCATCCTCGTCGACTAGCTTATGCTCTCCTGTCTTGTCCAGATGATAACTTAATAGAAATGCCACCATGGTTACGCAATTTCTCCTAACAGCTCGGTGAACGAGGCCAATATCCAACAAAGCTTGTATATTGGACTTTTCTTGTCCCAAGTCCACAATACCATCAAATACAGCACTTAATAGCTTTTTCACTACAGCGCACCAGTCATGATCGATGGAGAACTCGATGAGCCACCTGAGACGTTCGAAAGGGAATGGATCCACATCACCTAACCTAACTTTCAAGTGGCTTCTGTGGAGCAGCCAACCCATTTCGTGTATGAAGTCCAAAGCTTTATTCTTAATTTCTAGTGCATTACTATCTGGGTTAGCTGCATCAGCAAGCTCGATTAAGCTTTCTAGAGTGCAAATTTCAGAGCAGACGTCCTTCTCTGCAACAATGAATGGAAAGAAGCTGCTGCTGAGACCATAGTCCTCGACCTAATCCAATAATCCAATAATCATATAAAATCAGTGGTTAAAGAGTGAGGCAAACAATGAGATACACTTTAGCAGGATATGGGCAATGATAAAATGGCATCACCTCAATGAATCCCCTTCCAATAACATCTGGTACAGCGCAAGAAAAGCTAAAGGACTGAATCTCATCATGTTCAATCGAAGAATCTGCTCCTCCCCTCATATCAGCACAATTTTCCTGAATTAGAAATTTCCCTTCTAGAGTGCATAGTAACCTGATGCAAATTAGATTCATTACCAAGAAAACAAAGGGAGAACCATATCCAATACCAAGAAACAGACAAATGTCAAACTAGGATACCTTGCTGTGGAATGAGAGAAATTGTATCCTTTGACTACAAACTGAACACCCTCTGACACGGTAACAGCAATTGGCTTGATACTCGATATTCTGCAACTTTGATGGTTTTTCACAGGGAGGGGCGTGTCTAACACAACCTGGCCTGAAGCATATAAAAATTTGTCAGCATTACCATCCAAAAAGCGATTGTTTAGGAACAATAGTTGCAAATAAAACGTAGAATCAATAATCTGAATATACCATTATACATAAATGTGACACGATGTTGTACTCTAGCATATATCCATCCTGTCCTCCAAAATGGATCAGTGGATGAATCAAGAAGCCTTCTCAAACTGGATGTGAGATCACAGTAAAGCTGTAAACGACAATAGTGTTAGCAATTACACGCCATTCTTTTAGAACTTAAGAGATGACATGTTGGTCTAGTGTCAATACTGATTTATCTAAAGAAACTAAGACTGTGATGATCTCACGACTGAGGAAGCGAAACCAATACTTCTACTTATGACCATCAACATAAGCAAACTACAACTGAATATGTTGCTTCCTAGTGAATGAGCTGAATCAAACTTACCCTGTCCCAGGATGATTTCTCCATGCGCAAATATATTGTCAGTATAATGCAACCAGGTCGGATGTAGCTTTCCATATCAGTTGGACTACTTGAAAGCCAATCAAGAATCTGAAACCAAGTAGGACCAAGTAAAACCTTCAAAGACGAAATGAAAAGCAAATTTGAAAACATTTTAACCTTAGACGCAGTAAATGCACCTGTTTTCGCAGGACAAGAGGGAAATCATTTGGATCCTTCCCAAACAGCTTAAAGACAATCCGATCTGTGCGACTCTGCAAACCAATTGAAAGTTTAGTTGCAATAATATCCTGCCATGTAAGGAATTGTTCATATTTGGCTACTTGGTATCTCAAGAAATACTATATAATAGGAATCTAATTGGAAATAATTAAGAGATTTCTTTCCTTTATAAAAAATCCATATCGAGAAGAAACCAATTTTGTCAAGGGTTTATCTCATGACGAATTACATTCAGTGGATTATGTGTGCGAGTGCTATAGATATGGGCACTGAAGCCTGTCATAATAGTATGGCCACACAGTAACATTAATGGAGCTAAACATTCCCAATTTATAAAAAGCACGACTTTGATTTCTGTTAATCCCGTCCCACCACCCTCCTTCCTAAAAAGGTAGCATCTGGTGCAGGAAAGTTTAAGATGGAACCTGTGTCTCTCCGCTAGATGTAGATGGCGATTGGCTCGACGTGGAACCTGAATTCCCACTATTTTGAGGTGGGCTAGACCGCTGAGAATCCTTATATAACCATAAAGGGCCAGCAGGAGACATATCTCCAAGATTTTTACGGGCACAAGTATCTGGAAGACCCTCCTCCAAGCAGTCTTGAGAGCCATCATATTCATTATTCAAGTCAATATTGTTCACTTGTGTCCTTCGTATAGTATCTGTCTTCTCTTGAACTGAGTTGCTTGCGTTCGTTCTGAACACTAAAGGAGATACTGAAGTGGATGCATTTTGTACTACTCCACCTGCAGTCTTATCAGTTAGCGCCCTCGTTTTGGTCAAAACAGATGCATCTAGGCCAGTGGTAGTAGGAAGGTCCTGGAGGTAAAATGTAATTAGAAGAAATAAAACACAATAATGGCATCAGAAGTTTGTGGATTAGGTTTATCACCTTTTGAGCAGCTCCCAAAGATGTTCCTACATTCTGCATGTCCTGAGATACAGGTAGTATCTCAGTATGATTTCTCTCATTTGTTGTACTGGCAACACTTGCAAGGTTTTTCAGAAGATGAGACAGTAGATCCTGATCCTTGGTTTGATCAGAGCTATTGACTGCAATTGTTAAGTAACTAAATCATGATGCTACTCAAAACCTCAAGCTGAGATAACAAGGAAAGTTACAATTGGAGGAACAACATATAAAGAGATTTCACTTAAACATATTCTGGAACATATAACTCATTATTTAGGATCTGTACTATCATCAACTAGTACTGTTTGAGAGTACAATTGTCATGTATATTTCTTTCACAAGTTGACCATGATTACCTTGAAAAGATCAGTCTATAAGTGTTTCTATATGAAATATGCTTTTGAGGAAGATATATCTGTGATGAACCTAGTCTCAGTTTGCTCTACATTTTAGACTAACCCATAAGTGAAAAATGGCCCTACAAGTCAATCTATGGCCAGTGTTCCATAGAACCAGATTCATAGTAATGCTAATGGAACTAATTTCTGGTCATACTAACTTCCCAGAGTTGGATCAATAAAAGCTATTGAAAAACATGGGGTCGATATTTATCAAAGAAGAAAAAAGGAGTGGGTCAATAGCTGAACTTATCGACCTTCTAAGATCTCATTTTGGATCTTTAAATCTTTTGAAAAGTTTCACATCATTACCAGCACCTCAAAATAGCTCCCAACATGAATATGCATCATGGTCCCAAAGCAAGAATTCTTCCTACGAACTACCATACCCAGCTTTTCAAAGAAAGGCTGAGTCATTATGTGTGGAAGTCAAAGCCAAGCTTTTTGTTGGATTTAACTCTAACAGAACAACATTGTTGCAAAAAATAGCTATGCTTTCAAGATTCCCAAGCTCTCCTCCAAATTAAAGATGTACGATTATGGAAGTAAGATCATAAAGACAGCAGATGTGCATTAGCTATCAGATTTTGCTGCCTTCGTGTAGCCACCAAGAACATTGTGCGCCCTCAATGACGTAATGCAAAAGCTAACACACTGAAAATAGCACTAAAGCTAAAGGGGTGATTTTGACATCAAACTATTACTGCCTTGAGTGATCTCTTTGGAAATGGAACCCAAAAACTAAAAGAAAAACAGTCAAATTAAAGGCCTAATTACATTGTAGATTGGAGAGTATCCTTAGCAGACTGATGAGTAAGTAATTACTCCCCCGCTCATCATTCTGGTTGGCTGCATTTAGTACATTCTCAGGATGTGTTTTCCTCCGCCGTCTATTGTGGCCAGCTAGACGCCTTCGACAGCTCCGCTTCCCTTCATCAAATTCTTGAAGAACATGAAACCTGCATTGAAAAGATTCTACAACTAAGTACTCCTGCCATAGCAAACAGATTTATACCAGCTAATAAATAGCTCATATGTCCAACAGAAAGGTAGCTGAATCCTCAAGTGAGTGATCCAAGATGATCAATGTGGAACTTAATGCAGGTGAAGAAAACAGCAGAATAGCTAAAATATAGCAATATCTCGAAACAAAATTGGACCTGCTGCATTGCTGACAAAATCTTTGCACAACATTTGCCACCAAGGCACTGGTAGCCTTAGAATGCACGTCGCAGACCTTATGCCTACGGTGATAATCTTTTGCAGTGCTCAAATCTGCTTTGCAATCCTCTACTTGACAAACAGCACGGCTAGACGGAATACCGGAGACTTTAGTCTTCTTCCCGCTCTTCCCTTCCGACTCATCCAGAGGATACTCTTGGTGACCTAGCTTCAGATTAAGTGAGCCACCAGCTTCTTCATTTTCAACCTCAACAACCCTTCTCCTTTTCTCCCTCTCATTCTGGATCATCATTTCATCATTGTTAAAGGGCTGCCTACTTGTACAATCTGTAGGCGCAGGATTCAAGGGAGAAGCCATAAAAAGATCACCATCCCATTTCCAATCATTCAAATCCCATTCCGTGCTCTTCTTCCCCACCTCAGACACCACCGGCCCATAGAAATTATGCAACTTTCCACCAAACTTGGTCTCCATTCTTTCTTTCTTTCTTTCTTTCTTTCTTTCTTTTTCTTTTTTATTAAAAAAAAAATCAAGGGACACCCACAACTAAAAGGTAGAAATTTGAAGCCCTCTGAAAGAGGGGCGGCAGAATTAATCAGCTCTGAATCAATCGGCCTCGCTACAACCCCAGAAATCCAAGAAAAGCACACCCAAACATCCTTGGACCCAAACAAGAGCAGCCCACATGCCAATAACAAGTCTATTCTACAATTAGCATAACTTTGGAAGGCAAGATAGATCAGCCAAACCGTAAAGACTCCACCTTTGGTCCCAAAACGGATGGAAAATTCCAACAGACCAACTCACGTTGTTGGGTGTCCCTCCTTGTGGATAAGTAAATTGCACTCCAGATTATAACAAGTGACTCTAGTTGATATGGGATTTGATCTGCAGACGTGTCAGCTCCGAGAGATCGCCGGCGATTTGAGGGAGAGAGAGAGAGAGGAGAGAGAAAATCTAGACACGGTTTGTTGTACTAACTGAAAAAAGCTTTAGAGGGGGCCGGAAATAAAATAAAGAAAAATGGGACTTAATTCACTGCGTCTGTTGCTTTGCTTGTAAAATTATTTCACCCTGCATTATTTTTCTTGTAATTGCCTTGTCGTGTAAAAATTCACAACATAGTATTCTCAGGAAAGAAGAAAAAGAGAAAGAAAAGAAAAAAAGAAAAAGAAACGAAAACATAGTACAGATGAACAAGTGGTGTATTAGTGAGGACACCCACTTCACAGAATCTAAGACCCACACCCGCAGCTCTCTCTCTCTCTCTCTCTCTCTCTCTCTCATTCAAGAATTTCACTGAAATATATGCCAAGAATTTACAGTAACAGATATAACTACTACTATTACTCTTTGACTTTTACATATGATGTAACCATGACGACTTTTTTTCAAAACATTTTCTTATACTCCATCCCCTAAATAGGGAATCTTTTGACATTAGCTTTAATAAAAAGTTATTCAATGTATTGATAATAAAAAATAATAATCTCAAATTAAAAATACTACTGTATTAGTTTTTTTTTTTTGAGAATATTATTAGGTTGATTATGAATAAATAAGTATAAGTGATAAAGATAAAATAATTTAAATTATGGGCGGAATGCTCAAAAATAAAAAGTTTTTATACTGGGGATCAGAATATACAAAAATATGATATAAACGCATAATTTGAGGAAGAGCGAAATTTTGAAGTAGTCAAAATGAAGCATAAAACACAATTTATGGCTACTAATTGAAAAAACATAAAATTTGGCCTTTTTTTAACGATTTCTGACGTTTTTACCCTTAATTAGGCTGACCGGGTAGGATTAGGCACGCGGGTCACGTGCCGGGTCGGATTAGTCACTTATGGCACTAATAGTGTCATAAGTGCCAAGATTTTACTTGGTTTTATTTTGGATTTAGTGCCAATGAAAATCCAAAATAAAACCAAGTAAAATGGTACCATAAGTGTCAAGGAAAATCCAAAATAAAACCAAGTAAAATGGTACCATAAGTGCCAAGGAAAATCCAAAATAAAATCAAGTAAAATCTTGGCACTTATGGTACTAATAGTGCCATAAGTGTCAACGGAAATCCAAAATAAAATCAAGTAAAATGATCTTTTTAGCACTTATGGCATTAATAGTGCCATAAGTGTCAATGTAAATTCAAAATAAAACTAAGTAAAATGGTCATCTTGGCACTTATGGCACTAGTGCCATAAGTGCCATACGTACAACACAAATATAGAAACAACAGCAATAAAATTAAGAAATCATGATGTGAAGAAGATGAAGCACATGAAACAAACAAACAAACAAAAAATTCTAAATGGATAATCTAAACCCTAAATGGAAAATCTAAACCCTACGGAGAAGTGTTTAAAATGGTCATTTTGACACTTATGACACTAATAGTGCCATAAGTACTATACGTGCATCACAAAATACAGAAACAACGGCAATAGAATGAAGAAATCGTGATGTGAAGAAGATGAAGCACATGAAAGAGATTCGTCGAAAGCAGCGAGAGAGGGAGGGAGAGAGAGAGAAGAGATGAGAATCACCTCTCTTCGTCGACGGGGGGAGAATCACGCGTACGGCATGGCTACGAAATTGGAATCAGAGCAAGAGAGAGGTAGAATTGGCTCTCTTCATCGACGGCAGAGAGAGAGAAAATAACGTGTTGTGTCTCCTCTCTTCGTCGACGGGGGGGAGGGGGGAGAGGGGGAATCACGCGTACGACATGGCTACGAAATTGGAATTAGAGTGAGAGAGAGGTAGAATTGGCTCTCTTCATCGACGGCAGAGAGAGAGAGAGAGAGAGAGAGGAGAGAGAGAGAGAGATTGGGCTGGATCCGACGAGTCCGATGGGTAAAAAGGGCATATTAGGCATACCGCCTAATCAATGAACAGATTTTGTTGTTTGAAGATTAGGAGCTAAAATTTGATTTTCGGTCTTGATTATGGCTAGCCGACTACATTGTTTCT
Organism: Salvia miltiorrhiza; assembly: GCF_028751815.1. Lineage (NCBI taxonomy): Eukaryota > Viridiplantae > Streptophyta > Magnoliopsida > Lamiales > Lamiaceae > Salvia > Salvia miltiorrhiza. The sequence continues at coordinate 26,630,513 of NC_080391.1, forward strand.
TTGAGGAATGAAGGCAGTATTCCATTTTAAGATTTAGCTCTAAGTGTTTATACTAAGGAATGTATAAACACTTATAAAGTGGGGGAGTGTAAAAAAAATGAAACACTTATAAACACTTTTTAGATTTAGCTCTAAAAAAGTGTTTATATTGGGGAATATACAAAAATTGAAATAAATGCAGAATAAAGACCGTCATACGATTTTAATTTTTTTTTACTTACTTATGTAATTTATCAAAACAAAAACAAATCATAATTTGAGGGATGAAGGCAGTACTTCATTTTAAGATTTAGTTCTAAATTTGATTCGTTTAAATGTGTGAATTAAGTGAGTTATATCTAACTTATGCTCGATAAGATTCTACATTTTAAGTTTTTTTGCAGAGAAACTAAAACAAAGGAAAAATAATTGAGTTGGTGATATACGATGGAATCTATTTGTCTATATCAGAATACTGCAGCTGAACCATTGAAGCCACACTTTCAACTCTGTAAGTACTTCATTTATTGACTCCAACTAAACTTCATGCATACTAAAATAATTAAATTACTATATATATAAGAAAATACATTGATTTTGTGTAGCATATACAGTACATGCAATTTGAGCAATTCGGTCGCAGGTTTTCATTATATATATGCTTTAGATAAATTTACTGAGTTTGTGTGCACGCGCGCGTTTTCTATTTGACTTTATCTTTTTTCTTCTATTTTGACATGAAATATATTTTTAAAATTCAAATTTATAACCCTTAGCCTTAGGAATGGAGTTTATAACGAGTCTTCCAATTTAAGTTTTGTGGTTGGTTTGAATTGATGGTAATTGTTAATTATAGGATTGGTAATGTACATATCATAGGCTCGTAGGACTTCAAGAAAATGACTAGTCAAAAGAAAACTCATAATAGTAATAATACAATAATATATTTTAAGATGCCTTATTTATTAGGGTTAATTGTTGAAAAATTAATATATTTTCACTAATTTTGATTTTTTTTCTTATAACTTTTAAATTATGCTTGACAATACATGAATTGAAAAATCATTTGTAATTTTCCCCAACGATATTTTTCGACCCAAATTAAGTCCTAGTTGGCAATCTAAAAGCAAGGGTGGCTATGTCATCCGGCAACTTGAACGATGACGTTTTTATCTAATTAAAGCAACGTCATTTCTATATTAAAATTGAACATGCATGCCTCTGCAATTACGTTTTATTTGGAGATTCATTGCGATTTTTTTATCCTCAAATGTTCCTGCCACGATTTATTCATCCTGGAGCTGAAGATTAGCAAGGTTAGTAAAGATTTTGGCCTAGATTCCAGACATCTATGGATAATTCTTGGAGCTCAAGCTCGAATTCATGAATGAATCAAGAACTAAAACAACTTTGCAAACATGAGATTTCAGCACTCCCTAAATCAAAATATTGTCAAGCATAATTTAAAAATCATGGGAAAAATCAAAATCTGTGAAAGTATATGAATTTTCCGGCAATTAACCCAATTGAAAAATATAATGAAAATTACAGGTAGGATCCTATGTAGTGACACTTAGATAAAAAAAAATAACACGTAGGATCCACGTCACTTCGGGGAAAAATCTCAAATGATTTTCAATTCATGTATTGTTACACATAATTTAAAGTCATAGGAAAAAACCCTAATCTATGAAAATATATGAATTTTTCGACAATTAACCCTATTTATTATATGTATCAAATCCATAAATTTGATGGTTAACTCAGCTCCTATAAGTTTTATGTTATGTTTCTCTCGTCCACCCCAATTTATATTTCGTTATTTTGCAAAACACCAAATTTCAACTAGGGCTTCGGCTTTAACATAAATCTGTCGTCCCAAGAAAAAGTTGAGTCTCTTCTGCTGCTAAGAAATCATAATATCAACATGACATTATTCATTTTGAGCTTGGATATTATATTTCAACGTGTGTTAATAGAAAATAGTCAATCCACGTCTATAACTAATGGGACGCTCACTTAAATGGTAAATATATCATTAAAAAAACGAGAGACAAATAAAAAATCTCTATTTAAATCCCTCCTTTTGTATCTTTTATTTTCTATAAAAAAAAAAACACTCTCTTTGTCATTCTTCCTTTTCACTCCAAGGAAAATGAGGAATTGGTGTGATAATATCCTCCTTAAAATGAAGGTGGAATAAGAAACGATGATTTTTTTTTTTTTTTTTTTAAATAGAGAATGAGTGATACGAAATAAGGAATTGAAAGGGAGAAAACAAATTAGAGAAAATTAGCAATTTATCCCCTATCATCTATGTTGCATAGGTGCGAGGGGGCGGGTGCGGGAGCGATACGATTCGGGTGCGGGGATACAGATTTTTAAAAATTATAGGGTGCGATTCGTGAAGGATACGTCTGCTATATATATATATATATATATATATATATATATATATATATATATATTGTTATTATAAATGACCATTTAAAGAATTAAAATTTGTTAAATGCCCAAATTTTCGTAGCCCATCAAATTTCTTTTTAAATAAAACTAAGGGTCCAAGCAATTAATTAGAAGCCCAAGCCCAATTTCTTTTAACCTAATACACACACACACTAAAACACACTCACTCACACACACACACTCAGCCACACAATCACACGCACACTCTCCTCTCAAGGGCTGCTCTCTCTTCTCTCTAACCTCTCTCTCTCTCTTTCCCTCTGTCGCACACCCACACCGCACACTCACCCTCTCAAGGCTGCTCTCTCTTCTCTCTAACCTCTCTTCTCTCTAACCGCCACCGCCGCCGTCGTTTGAAGGCCGCACTCGCCGTCGTTTGAAGGCCGAACAACGGCAGGAGGTCGCCGCCCCTACCGCCGCCGCCCTCTGAAATCCGACGACCGCAACGGCTAACGAAGCCAACCACCGGATTCGCGAGGTTGGCGCACCCGATTCGTGAATCCATTTTTTTTTTTAAATTTTGGGGGGATTCGCCAGGTGGCGAATCCCGTGCGAATCCCACGCGAATCGCGCCCGCACCCGCCCCCCGCGCGAATTGGATACTGCACGGTGTTGATTTTAGGCGAATCCGTGCATTGTAGCCTATCATATATAGACACTTCTATGGCCTCTGACACCCTATACTCAAATATTTGATCAATCACATCCTTCATGTTCCAAATTGTGTGCAATCAAGTTGTTCATGTTGATGGCCGACAAATGTTGTTTGTCAATTTTTTTTAATTTTTTTTCCAAAGAAAATTAGTAATTTAACCCTTAACAGAGACACCATTATGGCATCTGGCCCCTTCTACTCAAGATTTGATCAATCAAGTCTTCCATGTTCCGATTTTGGTGCAATTAGCTCCTTCGTGTTACAACCATTTGACACCGTTTGTATTATTTAATTTACATTGTGGGTCCCACCACATAACGATTTTCAGCTGCCTATTTAATTTGGGCATTTTTTGTGAAAGGGGAAACCTTGAATACGCAACATACCAAACGAAATTGATAGAATAAGTAAATATTCCTTTGAATTAATTTAAGGGTTTAGTTGTTTTTGTCGTTTGATAGTCAAAATGAGTTCCAATTCCACATGTGGGTCAAGCTTTTTGAGCAGTAGACGATAGATGTAGATACATTACGAGGTTAATCATAGGTATTGCGGTTGCGAAATTGAAGGTAAGAGGTTGAAGGAACTGAGAATCACTTCTGGCCTTGAGATCGGCCGCGCTCTCCACCTTTCCAAAATCCCAACCAAAGACCCCAACACGGCGTTCGTCCTCCCCTTCTCCACCTCATTCATCTACACCATGGTGCCTTTCGCTGGCCACATCATGGTCTCCTTGTTCGTGCCCTACGTCGAAATTGGCGCGTGAATCGAGTCTGCCTCATCACAAAATAAGAAAACAGGTTCACAGAGGAGAATTGGTTCATATGTTTCAGACATTGCTCAAGAATCAAAATTTCTTTGCTCAAGAATTCAATTTGCATGCTCCTAAACTAGCAAAATTTAACAGAGAGGGGAATCAGTTTACTAATCTTTCTTTGCATTTTGGTTCTACAGACATTGCGTATGGCTACCTCGATCTTCTGTACAATCTCGGCGTGAAATTATCTTTGAGTTCTTCGCCGTCCTTCACATTGAGTGATGAAGGAATGAATGGTTTTTTTTAGTGTTTTAAGCCCTTCCTCTACCACTTAGATATTTAGGTTGGACCCACTCGAGATTAAAAATAAGAACAAAAAAATTCAGACTGTGTTTGTTAGACGTTACATGGAGGGGGTTGATTACACCCAAATTATAACATTAGGGGCTCGATTGAATGAATCTTAACTATGTGGTGCTATAGGCCATAAGGGCCTCTATTAGGGATGGCAACAAGCCGGATCTGGACCGGATCTCATCAATACCAGATCCAGATCCGTTTCATTTTACCAGATCCAGATCCACGGATCTGAAAAATTAGGATCTAGATTCAGATCCGTCAGATCCGCAGGTCTAGATCCATGGATCTATTATTTTTTAATTAAATTAACAAAAGTCACAAATCAACAAGATCTAATTTTCTTCATAAAAAATTACACAAAACACATTCATGCAATACAAAGTCTCAACATAAAACTAGGGTTTGTAAATTGTAATTCTAATTTGTGTATTACTTTTAATTTTAATATATTTAATATTATTAATAAAATAAATTTAAAAAATAAATAATACTCCCTCTGTCCGCCAAAAGTGGACCATTTTTACTATATCGGGCGTCCGCAAAGAGTATACCTGGTGAATCGTGATCGGGTGGATAACATATTAATCGGTGAATTGTGATTGTGCTATGAATATTACCTAGTGTTGAACGTGAGAGTTGAGAGAAAGAGTTGAATTGCTGAGAACAAAAGGAAATCTGCTGTAGTATTAGGAGAGAGCGTGCCTTTACAAGATACAGGTGCATGGGTATTTATAGAATACATGCTAGGGGTAAAATAGTAATTTCGGCCTAAAGTCACGTTCTCCGCATGGTCAAGGTCATCGTGGTAATTTAGCCTTTCTTTATTCATTCCTCTGCTCAAACACCGAGAATCGGATGTCCTCTGCAGACAGGTGATTCCTCTGCTCTGACGCTTCTCGAGTAAAATGGTCAGCCCTGCCACTGACTGTCTGTGCATGAAGCGCTCCTCTGGCCTAAATGATTCCTCTGATCCGAGGGATTCCTCTGGTCTGAACCCATTCCTCTGCCCAAACCCATTCCTCTGTCCGAGTGATTCCTCTGATGCTTCCTGGGTGCAACGCTTATTACTCTGCTCTACACATATTACTCCTCATCGGCTACTCCCCTCTCTGGTCTGGCTAGTTCGCTCTGGCACGGAGTAATGATGTGTGTGAATTAGTTGTCTAGATTTATGCTTTTTATCGTGTGATTTTTCTTTGATATTACCCAAGTTTATGGTGTTTTGGCGCAGGAATTGTGTGAATGGAGAATGAAGATGGCAGATGCCGGGAGATGATGAAAGTCGAGAATTTTGATGAAGTTTTAGCTTAAATTTGGAGATGCATGAGAGCTGGGCTTGAATTTATTTATTTTGGATGTATTAGCCTTAAAACTCTTTTTAATTATTCATTTGGGCCTTTTATTTTCGGCTTGGCAGCCCATGTGTGGAGATTGGCGGCATTGTTTTGATTAGGGATATAAGTCCCTTGTTTTGGAGACTCCTAATAGCCGCCACATTAGAAAGAGATTAGGAGGACATATATATATTAGTTTTAGTTTTTGCAAGACAAGTATTATTTTATTAGATTAGTTTGTTTAGTTTTTTTCACCTTTATTTTTTGCTTAGACTTGGTAAAGAGGGGACTTGACCTTCGAATTCTTTGGAGTTGCCAGAAGACGTTCTTTCATCATTGTGGTGATTGGTTTATTTTAGTTTGCAATTTATTTCTTGAATTTCATGTTTGATTTTATTTACTTGATTGTTCTAGTTTTAATTATGAATAGCTAAATTTTTAATTCGGCGAGAATAATGAAGTATTGATTTAATAATTTGTGAGACCTAATTGTTCATATAATTGATTCCTGTTGATTTCGATTTATTCCTTGTGTTTAAAGATAGTTCTGATTTAATTTAAGTCTGATCAACTTAGGTTAAATTGGATTACAGTCAATTGGTTCCCACAATCCGTAATTGTTGGAATATGGCTGATTAGTGATAAAGCTACCATGTTCGTAGTAGGAATAAATTGGTGGATGAATTATTACTAGCGTATCTAGGATAATTTATCTAAACTGGGTTCCTTCATCTTAATGCTATTAGAATATTAAATCTAGGTCTGGCGTCTCCAGCTAGGTTATATTTTAATAAGGGAAATAAGCAGGTCTGGCGTCTCCAGCTGTTTATCGACACAGTAAGTAGGAATTGGGGTACGTCCGTTGCGTTTCACGGTCCTATAACTGGTTGGTTGATAGGGATTAATTAATCTTTGCGTCGATGATCAGAGTTATTAAATTAATATGGATTTATTCGAGCTGAGTTACTTTTCTTTGATTATTTTCTAGTGTTATTTTATTTGATTTAATTCGCTTTCTTAGTTAATTAATATTTCTTTCAATTTAAGGCGTGGTGGCTACACCATTTTTTTAGATCTTTAGTAAATTGATTGCAATTACCCGTTCCATGTGGTTCGACCCTGCTTACTACTAACTATATTAATTCTTAGCTATTGCAGGAATTATTTGGTGGGATACGACGACCACCAAATTGGCGCCGTTGCCGGGGAACGGTGTTAATTAATTTCTTTTTCCTATTGATTTTATTTTATTTTATTTTTTTTGTTGTTTTTTTTTCAGGTTTTAAAAAAAAAGGTGCAGGTTGTTCTGTGATTGAGAAAAGAGGTAAGCCGAGGAAGTTGCGAAAACTGTCAGAGTCGAAAATTGTTTTGTTTGCCCAAACAGAACCGTTCTCAAAGCTGAACTCAGTGCATTCACTGTTGAAGAGGATCTGTTTGCCCAAACGGATCCTGACTCAGAGGCAGAAGTAGAAATCGAAGAGGATCCTGAATCTATTTTCATGACTGTGATTGATCCTTTGGTTGATGATGTTGTTGAGAATTTCAGGGAAGAGGAGCTCGATCAAGTTATTTTCAGTGTGCGGAATGATGAGGATGCCAAAACAGAGGAGAATGATGCTATTCGAGAGATTATCATGCAGCTGTACTCCACGGACGAAATTTCAATTCGGCACCTATCGAGCAGGATGCCCAAATCGACCAACACAGAACCGAGTATGCCAGCTGTTGTGAAGCCATCGAAGGTAGACTTGAAAGAGGTAGGGTTTGGGTGTCATTTTGAAGATTCTGGATAATTTGGGGTCAAATTGGACACTATGCTAAGTGTGGTGGAGTCAACTGCAATTCTGGGATTTGATGGAGGATTTGACCTAGTCAAAATTTCCCCCATCGTTTCCCTCTCAATTCCACCTCCTTCAAAACCCACTCCAGCCATCTCCACTCGCATATCTCCGCCTGAAACACCACCACTGCCACGACCTACTCCAGAACCGCCGCCGCAGCCACATACCTCCAGCCTCCATCTCCAACCTGCACCCGCCGCTGCTCTCCAATTCCACAATCCAACACCTCCCTGTTCCGGCCGTCATATCTTTTCATCTGCATCTGGAAATTACCACCGCCAGCCTCCATTACCGCCCTCCATCTCCACTCGAATCTCTCCTCCTGAAACACCGCCGCCGCCGCGACCCCCTCCAGAACTGCCGCCTTCCGCTCTCTGCCGGCATCTCCACAAGGCAGCGTGCACGGTGATGTCCTTCCCTTGTGTTTGATTTTTCTTTTTGTTTCTCTTTGTTTTGTTTTTTTGTCTTGTGTTTTAGTTAGTTTTTTGTGTGCTTCCCTTTTTTATGCTTTTTCTTGTTTGCTTGAGGGCAAGCAACGTCTAAGTGTGAGGAGAGGGATGTGTCTTTGTTGAGTCGTTGTGTTGTCTTGCATGTTAGTCAAGTGAGTGTTGGTTTGTTAGTTTTGTGTATGCATGCTGCCAAGTTGCACTTTGTGATGAAGTAGATGACTTGATACTTTTGGAATTGAAGAATTGTGATTTTTTTGGATGAATCTTTATTAGATGAAAATTGGGATGACGAATAAAGGTAATAAGTGAGTAAAAACCACACATAAATGAGATTTGAGCTTAATAGAGTAGAGCACTCTCTACTACATTTCTTTTTTTTTTGAGTGATTTGATGTTCATGAGATCGTGATATTAAGTGTGTTATTTGTGACAAATGATAGAAGGCACTAGGAAAGCCGATTTGGCCTGCGTTTCATTGCCTACCCATACATTAACTCCTAGTGAGCCATTTTTGAAGCCTTGACCATTTTTATTCTTATTAGTCACTAAATAATTAGCCAAGGCCTGTTTTGGACTCTCTCTTTGGCCCAGTGATGCATGTCTAATTTTGAACTTCATTCCACTAATTACTAGAGAAAATTAAGCTGTGGTTACATGTGTCATTTGCCCAAACTGTTGTCTTGTGCTAGATGATAAGGATCTATGATTCGTTTGGCCAAACAGTGGCAGTGAATTCAGATTGGGTTTGGGAGACGATTTGTGGGGATATTTTGTAGATGATGATTACATGTTGATTGGGGATATAAAAAAAGAAGGGTGCTGCTGAAAAAGAAAAAAAAAAGAAAAAAAATTGAGAAAAAGAAAAAAAAAAGAAGAAAAAAAATTGAAAAAAAGAAAAAAAACAAAGAAAAGAAAAAAAAAGATGTTGCACTAGTTTGAGTTGAGCATGTAGTATCATTGTTATTGTTGGAGTTTTTCCCCTAAGTTTGGTTGCTTTCTTTCTCTATGAACTTGAAATTGTGGATGATGGTTTGGATTAGATGTGCACACTTTGATCTTCATTGCTTAAACCTAGGAACCCCTTTAGATCCTTCCAATTTTATGAATGGTCCCTAGCCCCATTACGCCAAATGAACAAAGTCCTTTTTGAATCACTATTTGACCGCGACATATCATGACCGAGTGGATCTTTTCTTGTGTGTGTGTGAATGACCTCATATCTTATGGAGAAAATTGAGCGAATGAGTGAAACCGTGAGTTGTACTTGCTATTGCTTGATTTTGACTAATTTGATGATAGAGATGCATTCTTGAGATTCTAAATTTTTCATTTTGAAGGTTGAGAGTTATTTATGAATTACTTAGTTCATCTTGGCAGTATAAGTTACAAGCTAGCAGTTGGCATTTACTTGACTGTTGTGTTTTCGTGTCTCATCTCTTATCTTCCATCGTTCTTTTCCTTTTCGTGTGTTTGTGTGTTGAGTCAAGGGGAGGTCGTGTCTAGATAGTTAATTCCATCATTTAGTCTTTTCTTCACTTCATACTTGAGGGCAAGTATGATTTAAGTGTGAGGAGATTTGATGTGTGTGATTTAGTTGTCTAGATTCAAGTTATTTATCGTGTGATTTTATATGATATTACACAAGTTCGTTGGCGTTTTGGAGCAGGAATTGCATGAATTATGGTTGGAAGCTCGTGGATGAAGAAAGTTCAAGGAAGACGTAATTTTGATGAAGTTGGCATGATTTCGAAGAGATAATTAGAGATTGGGCTTGGAGCTAATTATTTTAGATTTAATTAAGCCCTTAAACTCTTGTGTTTTAATTACCTTTGGGCTTTATTTTGTAAGTAGCTGATTGGCCCAATTATTGGGTGATACACGGCCATGAAGGGATTTAATTCCCTAAGCATTCTTTTTGGGATTCCACTTAGCCGCCACATTAGATAGTTATATACTATATATTAGGGAATTGGCTAGGGGATATTGGAGATTGGCGGCGGAGCTTATGTATTAGATTATGGAGTAGTATATTAGCAATTAGTTTAGTTGGAGTTAGACGTTGTTTTTACTTATTAGATTTAGACTTTTATTTCTTGCTTTTGGAGTTAATTGCTTAGGGATCGCACTTGGCAGGAGACATTCCTTTCCTTTCGTTCCAAGTAACTAGTCAGAGTGTTTGCCCGCGTGGCTGACGTCACCCGCATTAAATGCCCGCCCTTTTACAGTGTGTTTTTCCGTATCCCGAGGTTACCTTTTTTGCCCTTCCGTCATTCCGTATTTCCGTAGGAATCCTCAGCCGTCGATCTTCCCCTTGGTGCCACGTGTCGCCCATCACGCTATTTCCCTATTGCCCGCGTGGGTTATACTTAGCAAATTCAAACAGACAGTTTTCATTTCTCACTTTCTTCACTCTTGTTTCATACGTTTCAACTACTCCCATTGTTTCCGGCGGCCTTCCTTCCCTCATTTCGGCGTAAACCTCGCGATTAATCTTCCTCAGTTTCCACCGCAGACCTAGGTAAATCCTACATCCCCTCTCCCTGGTACTTGTGTTCGGTGTGGGTTGATTGTGTTGCATTTGTTGGTAAGGACACCTATCGGACACCTATCGGACATTGTCCGATGTTGCGGGGGTGACCACCCCTACTCGGAGTTTTCCCCCTGGCAAGGGAAAATCCATTAAAAGCAAACTAGAACTAAAAACTCGAAAACTTGAAGAAAATAGGAAAGCAATAAATGCCTAAGTCTTGGTGCAGCGCTGGAATACTCTCCACGGCAGAACACAAAAATTAGGGCAAAAAACGAGAGCTTTACAATGAAAAACAAAGCCCTATTTATAGACTTATCCTCAAAGTTGCCATGCAAAGCTGGACTCTAAAGGCAAAAGAATCGTGTAAACATAGGTAAGTCCAGCTGGCGTGCTCTGCAAGTAATCTCCATCCTGGCGAAAATCGCAGCTCTGTAAAGGTCGGCGAGCTCTGAAAAAGTGCAGAGCTGAAAAGTCAGCTCTGCATAAGTTGACTCTGTCGATCTTTAGCTCTGCGCTGTCAAATTACTTTGGCGATCATGGCAGAGCTGGAAGTCAGCTCTGGAAATTTAGCTTTGGCGAGAGTAACTCTGCTCTGAAAAGCGAACTCTGGTGCGTCAGCTCTGGAAAGGTAGTCAGAGCTGGAAGTCAGCTCTGGTGGTCATGACAGAGCTGGAAGTCAGCTCTGGCAAATTCAGCTCTGCTCTGAAAATTTCAGCTATGCATAGGGAAGTTCAGCTCTGGAAATTTTGGCTCTAACTTTGCAAGTCAGCTCAGCTCGGGCGACAGAGCTATCCTCGCAGCTCAGCTCTGGCGACAAAGCTATCCTCGTAGCTCAGCTCTGGTGACAGAGCTATCCTAAAAAAACGTCATTCTTAACCCAAAATCTCCAAAATTGCATTCTTCCATCTATAAAACCTAAATCTCCTGCAAAGCAAAAAACAAATCATAAAACGCACCAATTTCCAGAAGATTTAACTTAAAATATGCACATGCAAACCCCTAAAATTAGAACAATTAAGCATAAATCATTTAACATACTCAAGGATTTGGTTGAAATTAGTTTTCCTTCCTATAGTGTCTCGCCATGCTGCACCTAGACAAAACCTAGTGTTGCCTGCCTCTTTTGCCTGTTTCATAACAAAGTGACGAGATGCTTTATAAGTTTGATGTACATGCATACGAAAGCAACTTACTCAAGTAGGATAATCATAGAAAAATTACAAAGAAAAATCAATAGCTCGCTCCAGCTCCATCATAGCTACCCTGAGTTTTCTTTGATGCCACAGATTGGGCTATATATATATCACATACCTAGAAGCCATCCTCGAAAAAATGTGTGAAGAGAAAAGCAAGCTAATTAGGCACATATATTCCATGCACGAATTTCCAAATGCATGTTTCCAGAAGAATCTTGAGGTTAAAGGGAATTGCCAATTTGCTATATTACACAGAGAGAAATCCAAGCTCACATCATCAATTGAGTATAGCAGACACGTTATCTTACTATAGTAGATAACCTATATGGAGAAGAGAAAATCACGGAGCTCATAGAAAAGAAATGAACCTTTTTGGCAGCCTCCAAGACTGCATCCTTATTCATAAGCTTATGTGCTTTGAGTCTGGTGTTGTATCTTGTCGACTGCGGGCAATAAGAACAATCTTCATTACATCCACCAATCTTGATTGATAGAAGCGTGCACTGCTGCACTTCCTGAAATTGTGAGAATGTCTATGAACTTGAGCCTGCAACATTACATTACCACAAAATTATAAGAAAAGGAAGGCAATTCGAGAAAATAAATGAATTAACCTAGCGGTGGAGGAAGATTGCAAGAGAGAGCAAACAAATGCAGACAACATATAGCATGGAATAGCAGATCAAGGATAGGCGAATCGTAGATGGACTTAATTTCTTCTCTCTTCCAGTCGTTCCTCGCCCTATCTCTTACGCCGCGCTCATCTTCCACCGCCGCCGCAGACGATGAGAAATTGGCCGCCGCGTGAAATTAGGCGAATGGCCGTCGAACCGATCTCATTATCCACATCATTTAGGCAGAATGTGTTGGATTTGTATACTGAAAGCAAGAACGTTTTATGCTTGTATACAGTGATTCATGTGTTTACTATTTAATCTCCTATCTGATTGTGGTCATGATTGCATATGTATGTCCTTTGTCTCTGTATAAGTAGATTATATGGTGTTTTGTAGATCACAGAAGACCATATAATTGGAATAACCTTAAGAGATATAAACCGATCACAGCCGAGATGACTCTAGGACGAGTCGTTGGTCTAGGCTGCAGTATAGATGGAAATAATTTGTCTTGACTATTTGTCTATACTGGTACGTCATAACGTATTGATATGATCACAGTGAGATGTATTCTTCTATCTGACATAAGTGAAGAATCAAGATCTCGGTGACTTAAAAGTATCTTAATACTAATAAGATTTCAAATATATATGTTGATTCGTATATCACTTTGACTTACTATGGGTGAGAGTTATATAGTAACTTGAGTACTCTGTATCTTGGGTGATAGCGGTCAATATATGATATTTGATTATCTGTATTAGTACCCGTATCCGGTATAGGATAATGACATCCCCTTAAGGAGCTCAATAAGGTTTATTGTGTTAAACCCTGCAGGTTGATTAAGTTCAGGCGCAATAATAATGTTTGAGTGGTACTGCTTAAGGATTACAAAGAGATTAATTAATATAAGCTGTCACAGCTTTAATTAATTAATGGATGTCGGATATTTTAAATAAGGAGATTTAATAAGTCTAAATACAAGCCCCGACTCATCACCGACAATAAAGGGGTAAGTCACTATTGATTCTCTAGTGGAATGAATTAATAGTTATGAATTAATTATGATCTGGGCTGATCATAGAAATTAATTCATTGGAGGCCCATCTTTATTCCTTGTATCTGATCTCTGGACTGGCCCAAAGTCTCCTGAGCCCAGGAAACAGTAGGGGACCCCAACAGCAGTATAAGGGCCCTAGGTCTGTGTTTTGTCTATAAATACAGCTATCTGCTCTCAGAATAATACATACAAAAATTAGGGTTTTGAGAAAGCAGAGTGGGGCGACAATACTGAGTGGGCGGCTACTGTCTCTGGGAGTTCTCATAGTTCGTTGTCCATCCAACGTTGGAAACTGAGCGGGATGCAGTTCAGAAGATCTGAGCTGGAGTCAGTTTTTCGCAGGAAATCAAGTTCTGGCAGTTACCGAAGAACGGCCATAACTTCCTCTACAGAACTCCGACTGAGGTGAAACAAGCGGTCACGTAAAGCTCTTTCAAAGACGAATAAGTCATATTTCTGCACAAAATACGATTGGAGGTTGTTTGAGGGGTCAAACAGAGCGTTGAAGTTGGCTGACCTGTTCAGCGACGAATTGATGAATTCTTAGGAATTCTTCAGGTATTTCTAACTCCAAGGTGCAGCACTTAAATTTATATGAGCATGCTAGGTTTAATCGATGTATGGTGAATTAAGATAATCCAAGAGACGATCCTCGGGCAAATCGAGTATTAATTAAGTTTAATATTCCTTCATAATGGTGGCGATTTTATGAAGCTTTCCTTTGAATTTTGAATTTATGAATGAACTTGATTTTGGATGAATTTTGATGAAGCTTCCATTTGAATTTTGATTCTGCATTTACTTTTAGCAATTTAGGGATGAATTTATGTTTCAATTCGTTGAGGTGAATTCCATTTTTGCATATTGGATAAATTTTCCCCTAATTCAATTTATGTTTCAATTCGTTGAGGAGAATTCTGTTTTTGCATATTGGATAAATTTTCTCCGAATTCAATTGATGTAGATTAGCTAACAATTAATTTTACTAATAACATCTTTAAATATGTGGCCCATCACTTTATCTTACTAATTTAACACTTCTTAATCTTCGTGCCCAAAAGAAACATGCTATTATTTCTGGGACGAATGGAGTACAATTAAACCCATAAACAAAATTTCCTTCACAAAATCAAGAAATTCATTTTTTTAAAAAATTTATATTAATATATAAAAGGAGAGCTTTCTCCCTTCAATTTTTCCCACCATTTTTTTTTTCTCTCTTCTCCCATCAATTTTTCATTATTTTTCATCTTTTTTTTTCTTTTATAATTTTAATATTTTTCTAAATAATATCAAATTTAATTTATGAAAAAATATTTAATAAGCATCTTATTTTTAAGTTTGTAACAAAATATTTAATATGGTATAAAAATTATTAAAAATAAATTTAAAACAAATAAGTTATTATAATTTTAAAATATTGTATTTTCTTTCTCTTTGTTAAAATTTCACAATTTTTTTTATTTATGTCTGTGTATGAAAATATTTATTTATATGAAAAAATTGATCGGATAAGAGAGAGAAAAAATGGTGGGAAAAAATGGAGGGAGAAAACTCCCCTTTTATATATTATATAAATTAAAAAAAATGAATTTCTTAATTTTGTGAAAGAAATTTTGTTTATGGATTTAATTATAGTACTGAATGAACTTTGGGGTGTTAGTTGCTATCAACGATAGATTAGAGGCTTAAGTGTAATTGGGGAGGTAACGTTAGGGGTATTTTTGCATATTAACCCGATTAAATATTGACAACCTTTCAAAACGGCCAACATAAACCCTTCGCAGGGTTTTGTGTCTAGTTAATAATAATTATTATAATTATAATAATAATAATAATCTATATCTATATGGTATATAATAATAACACCGAATTCTGTATATAGTAAATTTAATTCTATCTAAATCTTTCCGTTTCTAGAAATAAGATTTTAAGTAATTAATCAATTATTATTGTTATATTTATATATAGGATATATGAAAAATTGTGGCCTAATGGGATGGCAGTTAGTGTATGTTGAGGATTAATATGATCAGTGACGGACCTAGACATTTTATTCAGTGGGGGCCAAATAATTATAAATTCATAAATTCATACAAAAAAGTTAAAATAAATAAAAATTTAATATAATCATAATACGGTTTAAATAACATTACAACGTCAATAAAATATAAGCTAAACATAAGAATCTCATAACATCTCTCTTCTATTTTTCATGTTTGGATATCGTGGCATAATATCTTCATAACATCTCTCATACCGGTGATGTGAGAAACATAATGATTCTCCCAGATTTCAAAACCAATATGCAGGAGACCGATCATCTGCCCCACTATTTTGTGTATACCACCGTGTACCACTTTTAATTTATTATAATTTTTTATATTTATTTGAATTAATAACTATTTTTTTATATTTATTTGAATTAATAATTAATTATTTGGGTTTATTAATTCAAAGTTAGGGTATATAATTTTTTCAAATTTCAATTTTTAGTGATAAATATTAATTAGAGTTCATAATATAATAATATTTTTATTTTTATAAAAAATAATTATAAAATAGATAAATTAATAGTGATACACGGTGGTACACACAAAATAGTGGGACAAAGGATCACATTTGGCAGCGGACGGGCTGAGTAATTCTTAGTTTCCACCTAGTCTAATTAATTTTAATTAATTTTAATTATTAATTGTGAATTTACTAAAATACCCTTGCGTTTTAAAAAAAGCCCAATAGGGCCAGTGCCCCCACTACCCCCTCTAGGTCTGCCACTGAATATGATTGAGGATTTCATGAATTTGTCATAAATCTATGACCCAAAATCTAAAAGTTTAGTTATTTTCAATAATTTTGAATTTAAATAGTTAGATCAACCAACCAATAGCTCGAATTGATACCCACGCGTTACTGCAAGAGCTCACATAACATGAAAAATCCTTCATTAAATCTAAGGGGTAATTGCCCATAAATACATAAACTTTCACATATTTCTGGAATTGCACACCATCTTTAGATTCTGCCCGACAATACATGAACTTTGAGATTCTTCTATTTTTTCCCATGGCACCGGAAACCACTAAATGGAGAGATGACGTGGCTGTTGGAAAACACACGTGGATTCGCCGGCTCTGCTCAGCTCAGCTCTTCTCAGCTCTGCTCTGCTAAGCTCAGCTCTGAGCAGAGCTGAGCTTAGCTGAGCTGAGCAGATCTGAGCTTAGCAGAGCAGAGCTGAGCTGAGTCGAGCAGGGCAGAGCTGAGCTAAGTAGAGCTGAGCTGAGCTGAGCAGAGCAGGGCAGAGCTGAGCTGAGCAGAGCCGGCGAATCCACGTGTGTTTTCCGGCAGCCACGTCATCTCTCCATTTAGTGGTTTCCGGTGCCATGAGAAAAAACAGAAGAATCTCAAAGTTCATGTATTGTGGGGCAGAATCTAAAGATGGTGTGCAATTCCAGAAATATGTGAAAGTTTATGTATTTAGGGACAATTACCCCTAAATCTAACAACTCAAATTTCATTAAATTTAAAAATTAACACTACATTGATTGAAAATTAAAATTGCAATACAATTAAATAAAGTCCAAAATTACTTAAAATTAAAAAAACATACAAAAGAAACCTAGAATCTATGGGAGATTATTGTGTTGCTTGATTTCTTCCACCTTGGCCAAGTGAAACGCCAACTCATCGGGATTCATTTGAGAGGTGTCCATACTCATCAAGTAAGCAACTTTTGTTTACTCCTCCTGTGCCGACTTTCAAAACATGGCTATATTTTAGTAAACAAAAGGAGGCTCTGAATTCAAGTAAGCAAAAGGAGGCTATATTTTAGTAATTTTAAATTATATTTTTAGTTTTTTTTATGTAATTTTTAAGATTTTAAAATTGATACAATTTAAAATTTTAGTAAATTGTGTTATTCAAATTTATGCAATTAAATTTAAATAAAAAATACAAAAATCAAAACTAAAAAAATCAAGTAGGCTATCAAGTAATCCCAATGTGGCCTTCTTACTCAAGTAAGCTATCAAGTAAGACCAATGTGGATGCTCATATCTTTCACTATAATCCCTTTATTGAGACAACGTCCCTAAGGTTGTGTTTGATAGCTTTGGTTAAGCCATATATCTTAAGTATCTTGGGATATTCAAGTGTTTGATAGCCTAAATAAATAACAACTTGGGCTCGACATTAAGGCGAAGCCCTATCTCATTATCCACTTGGAAATCAAGAAATTAGGTGCAAAAACGCACCCAACACCCAAACAACTTTATGCGTGCCCCCCACACCCCGACAGCTTTTAATATTTTTATTTTGAGCTCGTCGGAAGTCGAACAACAGCAGTCGAGCCCATCCATGCCATGGCTGGTGGCGGCTAGCCTACTGTTCGATCTGGGAGGCAGCGAATCTACGGGGGTGGTTGGTGGCGGCGGATCTGGTGATGGTGGAGGGGGAGGGCGGTGGAGAAAGAGGGGGCAGTGGCGTGCGTTGCGAAAATTCATCCCTCCGGCGATTTCTTCTACACCATCCACACTGTCGCCGCCGTTCTACACCGTTGATTCCTCTTCTCCACCTCCGCCTTAGTCGCAAGTCGCCGACAGATACCACCCGAATCGAAAACAACCCTAATTGCTCGATCCATGAAAATAACCCTAATTGCTCGACGTCTGGAATGGAAGCGGCGGCGGAGACATGGCGAAGGAGGTAGGGTTTTGACCAGGGCATCTGCTAAAATTAGGGGCAGCGACCACAACAACGGCGGCGGAGGCATGGATATTTTGTTTGTTTGTTTATTTTTTTTCTAAGTAAGCGCCATGTCAGCTCGGTATTACCACGTAGGCGACAGTTCAGTCCGGAGCTTCACCGGAGGAAATAGTCATGGAAAAATGTTCAACACATTAAATTCAGGGAATTTTTGATAAACAAAAAAAGTTCATAAAAATGTTGAAAATGGGGGTATAGTTTATGGTTTTTGGCGTAATTAACCCAAAAAACTATAAAGGCAGTAAGAAAATTGAGATGAAAACAGAACTATCTTCCAACAGCTACAATAGTTAATAAAAGTTCACAATATGAAAAAGATAAAAACACAATTATAACTGAACTGTAGATCTCCATACAACAGAATAACCCTATTCCAAGTTAAAACATCACAAGTGAAAATTGCAGGTTCAATCAGAACTTGAAGCTGCCACTTCAACAGGTTCTGTTTCAAAATCTTTGGCTGAATTCTGTGAGAAATCAGGAGCTTTGGGAATGAGCCCAAGCAGCTTAAACATGGTTTGATCAGCATCATAGTCGTTGTTGGGAGTTGTCAAGAGCTTCTCTCCTGTGAAGATTGAATTTGCACCAGCAAGAAAGCAAAGTGCCTGCTCAGGCATCGAGAAACGGACTCTCCCAGCTGAGAGCCTCACCATCGCCTTTGGCATCACAATGCGGGCTGTGGCAATCATCCTTATCATCTCCCATATTTCAACTGGCTGAATTATGCAAAATACCACCAGTCAATCAATTTGTCATATCAGCTACCACAGAATCAAAAGTATTAAGACTTTATTTTCACCTGATTTCATTTATATATAAACCCTAACATACCTATGAATTTTTGTATGAATAAGGAACTTTAACCATCTTCACCGTACTAGACCCATTCCTATGACTCGTCTAGTCTATAAATTGATACTTTGTTTTAGATGTTGAATCCCATGGAAACAGAAGCACAACTTAAGGCAACTGTCAACCATTATGAGTTTCCAAGGCTTCAGCCCTATTTAAGACATTCAGAATCAGTACATGCATATATGTGTTAGTCTCTAGACAACATAACCGAAATTATAGTTTGATGTTCCTCTCTATACTCTCATTTATGCACAAATAACTATATAGCAAAGGATATACCTTTTTCTTCTAGGGATGGTGCTGGTTTCTATGTTCTCTCAGTCTATGAGTTGGGTTGAGACTAGCACCTACCCAGTTAATCCTTAGACTTTTATTCTTTCCAAACATAAATTTCCTTGATCCCCCCAAAAAATATGATTGTAGGATTGGCTAAAATCGAATTATAGGATTACCTTTTGATCTTCCAGGGGTGTGCCTTGTACAGCAATGAGTGCATTAATGGGAACACTCTCAGGGTGTGCTGGGAGAGTTGCCAATGCATGTAATAAGCCAACTCTATCCTCCTCGGCTTCACCAAGCCCTATTATTCCACCTGAAACAGAAAATTGGAGGTAAAGTTTAGCTATAATAACCTAGGCAGCAATGCATACTTTGTATGTGCTAGTATTATGTAATTTATGTTGAATAGACACTTCGTTAATAAAGTCATGAGATCCATTCAAACTACATGTGACATATTCGAGATTTTTTGCACGAAATAAAGTATGCAAATACCTGAACAGACATTGATACCCGCATCACGGACATACTCAAGGGTCTGGAGCCGTTCGTCATAGCTTCTGGTGGTTATAATATTTGGGTAGTATTCTCTTGAGGTGTCGAGATTATGGTTGTAAGCTGTAAGTCCTGCCTCCTTGAGTGCTAAAGCTTGCTGCTTCTCCAGCATCCCCAGAGTGCAGCAAACCTCCATACCCATACCCCTTACCAAGGTAAAATAATTCAGATAATTAATGCAAATGGAGGATGATCCCAGAACATACTAGAGCAACTGCATTATTGTAAACATCATGTTGAATGCAAAATGAGTTCATCGGAACAGTTTACATGACTCTTTTCACCATTCTAAGAAAAAATATCTCCGTCCTATATATACGGTGTGCAAATGATATGCATGCACACATGGGTGCAAAGAATAGATTCAACAGAACACGGATGAGCAATTTTTAACTCTTTTTGGTTTGCAAAAATTGTCAAATATTCTTATAAGCCCCTTTATTAGATTAACTATACATTCTGAAGGAGCATTCCCAGGTAAGTCCAACTAATTGTGGAGATCATATTGCTTCTAAATCTGAATACTAAATTATGGTAAGACAGTAAAGTTTAAATTCCACCCAAAGGAGACATTAACCATGCATACATGCATATAAACGGGCTTATTTGCCACAAGCACATATGTCATGTGTCTTGACTACATCAGTTAGATGATTACGGATTTATAAATAAATAAGTCGATAAATATAAATAACAAGGTCTATCGTCATACCATGCCATTGGTTACTACAAAATTGTTTACAACACTTGCAACATGTATATCACAGATCTATAGTCCATTACCTTATTTCTTTAACATACTCAAGGATTTGATTGAAATTAGTTTTCCTTCCTACAGTGTCTCGCCATGCTGCACCCATACAAAACCGAGTGCTGCCAGCCTCTTTTGCCTGTTTCATAACAAAGTGACGAGATGCTTTATAAGTTTGATGTACATGCATACGAAAGCAACTTACTCAAGTAGGATAATCATAGACAAATTACACAGAAAAATCAATAGCTCGCTCCAGCTCCATTATAGCTACCCTGAGTTTTCTTTGATGCCACAGATTGGACTATATATATCACATACCTAGAAGCTATCCTCGAAAAAATGCGTGAAGAGAGAAGCAAGCTAATTAGGCATATAAATTCCATGCACGAATTTCCGAATGCAAGTTTCCAGAAGAATCTTGAGGTTAAAGGGAATTGTCAATTTGCTATATTTCACAGAGAGAAATCCAAGCTCACATCATCAATTGAGTATAGCAGACATGCTATCTTACTATAGTATCACGGAGCTCATAGAAAAGAAATGAACCTTTTCGGCAGCCTCCAAGACTGCATCCTTATTCATAAGCTTATGTGCTTTGAGTCCGGTGTTGTATCTGGACGACTGCGGGCAATAAGAACAATCTTCACTGCATCCACCAGTCTTGATTGATAGAAGCGTGCACTGCTGCACTTCCCTGAAATTGTGAGCATGTCTATGAACTTGAGCCTGCAACATTACATTACCACAAAATTGTAAGAAAAGGAAGGCAATTCAAGAAAATAAATGAATTACATACAGCATGGAATAGCAGATCAAGGATAGGCGAATCGTAGATTGACTTAATTTCTTCTCTCTTCCAGTCATTCCTCGCTCCATCTCTTACGCAGCGCTCAGCTTCCACCGCTGCCGCAGATGAGAAATTGGCCGCCGCGTGAAATTGGGCGAATGGCCGTCGAATCGATCTCATTATCCACATCATTTAGGCAGAATGGTGGCGAAACACCTCGACAAGTCCGCTGATTGAGAGTCAAGTGCTCAACTCTCGTCACTCCTTCTGTAGGCTGCGCCGACGAAATCAAATTTTGTTTTTTTTAACACTTGTTACTTGTGAAGAATAACAAATTTTACTCAATTTCAGATATTTTCTGTTACTTCAACAAAATATTATTATTATTATTATTATTATTACCGTAGGAAGCTTTGGATATTATCGTCAAAATCTATATCATCAATATAATATTATAATATAATCTATATCTCTATTCTCGCTCTCTCTCTCTTTTTCTCATATTCTCTTTTTCATATTTTAATGATTTTTTTTTTAAAATCAAATTTTATTTATAAAAAATATTCTATATAGATCTTAAATTAAAGATGAATGCAAGATCTTTGATTTGGTATCAAATAATTATTTAACTAGTATTCTAATAAATTCTAATAATATAATTTATTTTCCAACTTATCAATTGAAGCTTTTCTAATAAGACGACATAGGTAATGAACTAATTTAGAAAAAATTAATTTTATGCATGATTAGCTTGTGTTTTAAAACTATATATTGTGATGTGAAAACTCTTTTTGTATTGTTTCTTCGTTTCTTTTAATTTGAATGATGTGTTTATTCTATAATTTTAAGGAAGAAAATAAAGTTTTCCATCAAATAGATGGAAAATTAAAAATGATATTTTTCAAAAGTATAAAATAAAATTAAGGATCTTTACTGAGTAATTGATGTAGATTATTTTATTTTTTAAGAAAAAATAATTTACATTTACTTATATTCTAACTATATTTAATATTTATTTTTTATTTATTTGATACATCGTTTAATTTATTTATTTTTGATAAATTAACATGATTAAATAAAAAAATTTAAAAGGCGCGCCACAGGGGCTCGAACCCAAGACCTTCGGTAATTTTGATGAACCCAAGACCTTCGGTAATTTTGATGCAAAACTATATTCGCCGATGTACTAGTATTCTATGAAAAAGCAGTTTAACGATAATATTTATCGTCAATTTTTAAGTGTATTTCAAAAGAACGTGTCAGTTTTTAACCATAAATTGTTCCTTCAACTTTCGATCCTCTTCTCTGAATAATTTAACTCAGTTGTTCTCTCTCAATTTCTCCAAGAATAATCTACCTTTTTTTTCTTCTATCATATTTTGGCAGCAACACAACGATAACCCAACAAGAAAAAGAGAGCAATTGAGTACGTTCAGCACAACAATTAATCGATGTTTAAGATTTAGCATGATTTTCTCTAATCTATATATATATAAAAGTCAAGTGCAATCACCATTCCCATAAATCATCATCTATTCGGCTTCATCATTTTTTTGGATTCAAGAAATGATTCAATATAAATATCAGTTCAGCCTCAGAAGTTATCAATCAAGGGAGAGACGAGAAGATAAGATGGAGGAAGAGTGTGGTCAGCGGTTATGGCCGATCAGTTCGAAAAGCGGATCGACCGAGCTGATGAATAACTGAAGAGAAATCAACATTGAAAAATAAAAAGGTATTGTGAAGAAGAAGCGGTGTGTTTGTTTATGGCTTTATATTATTACCTGTTGGACAGAGGCTACTGCTGCAGACGCAGGACGAAGGAGGCGGGGCAATTTTCGGGGGCGAGTTGGCGAGGGCGGCGGCACAGAGAGGCCGGAGACGAGAGAGAGTGAAAGACACCGCTGCCGCGAAGAAAAGAATGCGAGAGAGAGGAGACAATGAGAAGAGAGAGAACAGTAAAGCGCCGCATGATTTAGGTTTTCCTATTTGGTTTGGATTTTATGCTATTTCTTTTAATTTTAGTTGGGCTCCTTGTGACTTCAAAATATCTACAGGCCAGAATTGGTCCATTGATCCAAATAACAAATTGGAAACTAATATTAGTCCATTGATCCAAATAATTAAGTAACTTTTTAGTCAAAATTTACCAAGTATTTTTTATTACACGTTTGAATGTGAGACATTCAAGTTACTTAATGAGTTATTTTATTTTTTATTACATATGTTTCAATGATAGGAGACAGTTTTTATTACATGTTTGAATAAGAAACTTTAACAAAATAATTCACGAGTTATAGTTTTTAAAAGTAAAATTCCTTGATATTGTTTTTTGTTTTTGGTTGAGTTATGATATCTATATATATCTATATAAAAGCCAAATGCATCCATACTTAGCCATTTTCCCGTCAATAGAGTGCAGCAATATATCTGTTGGAAATCTGGAATGCATAAATAACTATGGGTAAAGGTCACTTTCTGTCCCATCGTTTTAGCGAATTCTCAAAAATGTCCCAACCTAATGATAATATCAAAACGATACCCAACCTATCAAAAAAATATCATCCGTGTCCTATTAAAATTTTCCGGAGACCGGAAATTGACGTGGACGACCGGAGAGCCTACATGGCTTGCCTACGTGGATTGAAAGGAAAAAGAAAACTAAAAACTAAAATACACGTAATTTATCATTTCTTTTTCTTTTTTTTTTCTCCGCAATTTCCGGTAAATGGTCAGCTCTTCCACCGCCAAAGACTCCATCCCTCTCTCAAGTCGCGGTTGCTCTGATATCGACGAGGACCTCTGTTCGACATCTCGCCACCTCCTCTGTTGATGCGTCGTTCTGCCACTGGAGGGCCGACAAGAGTCATCGTCGGCTCGGTTCCACGAATCACAGTTAGACTCGAATTCTTCTACAATTTGATCCAAATCAATAAATTTCGGATTCACAGAAGAAATAATGGGCTCAGAGAAGAATCCTAAAGCAAATAATGCAAAAAAAGAAGAAGAACGAGAAGAATTTCTTCACCCCCTTTCTGCAGACTATAAATTGCAAACCCTAACCACTCTTTCTTCCTCCGCCGAGCAACCCTTTTACCCGCCGTCAGTCACCACCACTCCCGCCTTCTGGAAATAGGTCAAGAATGGAGAGCTGCAGCCGTATTCATAGGCGAAGGCTTCTCCGATGACTCCATCAACTTTTTGGTGCGCCGTCATCCTCGAGGTGGATGTAAGCTCTGCTGTCGAGGCAGCTAGGAGGGAGCCCTCCACCGTGTTGCAGGCGGTGGGGGGGGAAGGTCCTCCACCGGAGCAAAGTTGCTAGGGAGGAGCCCTCCACCGTCGAATTTGTGGTGGGAAATGAGGAAGGAGATGAAAGAAAGGAGAGGGGGGAGGGGGAGGGGAAGGGGGGGTGAGAGGGGCGGCAGATTGGGCCCAATTGAAGAAGGAGATGAGGGCGGACGGGTGGCGGTGGAGGGCGGAGGAGGAGAGAATGGAGTGGAAGACGTCGGAAGTTAGCTGGGGGAGGTAGGGCGATAAGGCGGCGTTGAGGGTGGGTGTGACGGGGTTGGCAGTCTTCAAGAATGTGGTGATGGTGGAGATTTAATTTTAAGAGCCATGTTAAAAAAATTTCCAGCTAGATAAATTTCGTCCACGTCGATATGGCCATGTAGGCTCTCCGGTCGTCCACGTCAATTTCCGGTCTCCGAAAAATTTTAATAGGACACGGATGATATTTTTTTGATAGGTTGGGTATCGTTTTGATATTATCGTTAGGTTGAGACATTTTTTAGAATTCGCTAAAACGATGAGACAGAAAGTGACCTTTACCCAATAACTATTGTGTATTGCTAAAACTTGCAGTTAATATACATAAGTCAATCACTCTTTTCGAGATGAAGATTTGGGCTCCAAGAAACCAATGGCTATAAATACATGTCCAACTCAAAATTTTCATCAAAGCAATTTTTCAAAATCTGTTAATCTACCTTCACAAAAATAGACAAACTTGCAAATCTCACTACATAAATGACCTTTTCTCACGACAGGCGGATTGAAGAGAAATAAACGTTGAATAAAAACCTATTGTGAAGAAGAAGCGGAATCCTTTGTTTTTGGCTTTACCTGTTTTGACAACAGCAGTGGCTTCGAACGCAGGCGTCAAGGACGGAGGAGGCGGGGCGACGGGGAAGGCTAGGCGAGTCTGGGAGGGCGGCGGCGCACTGAAAGAGGAAATGAGAGAAACTGGAAGACGAGAGGGTTGAGCAAGCCGGCGAGGACGACGGCACGGAGAGGCCGGAGACGAGAGAGAGAGAGAGTGAGTGAGTGAGACAGAAAGCTGCGCTGCCAAGAATGCGAGAGAGAGAGGATAGAGAGACAAGAAAGAAGATTAAGTTTTTACTCCTATTTGTTTGGATTTTATGTTGTTTTTCATTGTTGTGTCTTCTAATTTTGGTCGGGCTCTTTGTTTGTTTTGTTTTATTAATGGCCCAAATTTGTTATAGGTTAGTTAGGCAAGTATAGTTTCATTAGGCGCATATAGATAACCTAAAACTAGGGCGTCAATTTTTTCTCTTTTATATTCTTTTTTATTTTAATTCTTTATTTGTAATTTTGTTTTTGTATACGAAATTCAATCAAGATCATTTAGTTTAGTTTTGGGCTATTCGTTTAGTTTATTTAATTCATGTCCAAAATTATTAATTTTAATTTGGGAAATTATCATTTTTTTTCTTTTTTATTTCTTCCATATTTTTTTTGGGTTAAATCTAATTATCTTTTTAAATATGTGTTGCTTATTTAGTAACAGTTTTGCTTTTAATTTAGAAATAATAATTCAATTAAGAGTTCACAATTATCATATTAAGGTGGGTTGTTGATTCCTATAATGGGTTATTGAATAATAGGAATTTTTGTTCATATACCTTTTTTGATTTTATTTCTTATCTATTAGAGCTAATTTTATCTATGACATCTATTTTACATTAAAAAAAATTGCCGAATTGAATTAATTGTAATTTATATTTTAAAATTAAATCAGTAGTTTGTTATTTAATAAATTATAATGTATGAAAAATGTAAAGTAAATAAGTAATTTTACATAGTTATGTAAAAAAATTATTGGATTAAATTAATATTCAAATTAGTTATAATTTCTATTTTAAAATTGAACCGGTAATTTGACTATATAATATTATATAATTACAATGCTTAAAAATTATAGAGTAAATGATAGTTCAAGAAGAATACATAGTTTGATATTCACACACACACACACACACACACACACATATATATATATATATATATATATATATATATATATATATATATATATATAATTCGCATTTTTATTATCATTTTAACTTTGCTATATTAAATTACATAGTTTTATATATCCATGTGTATTGACATATATATATATATATATATATATATATATATATATGTGTGTGTGTGTGTGTGTGTGTGTGTGTGTGTGTGTGTGTGTGTGTGTCAATATTTATGCTATTTTGATTAAATCATTATCCATAATAGATAGTTACGTGTATTGGTGTTATTTTAAATTGTACATAGAAATTATTTGAAGTATTATTATTATTTTTTATTAAATTAAAATATTTTATTCTTAAATGTTTATTGGGGGTAACGCAAAAGTAAAAATTCATTTTAAAATTAGAATTAGGAACCATTGTCATCTCTTATATTATGAGGATCTACAATGAATTTTTTACTTTGTTGAATAAATTCAGGTCCTAGTTTGAATCCTATACAGACGATTTTTTTGTAAAATTCATCGTAATTGTTTGTTGCAAAAACGTCATTTCTATGTGATTAAACAATACAACATCGTTTCTATTCTTTTACATGAGTATATTTATGTCATATCACGACGTTGAAATATGTCGAGTAGCAAAATGAGAAGAAAAATTTAATAATTTAGTAATTTTAATACATTTTTATATAAATTTTTTCTTTATTAATAATTAAGTATCATGTTATTTTATTATATATATATATATCTATATATATATATATATATTGTTGGGAACCTAATGAAATATCCTAATCCTAGTTTTGATGATACCAAAATCAATAGGTTTCACTTGTAATAGACTAGAACTATTTGAACTCAAGTGTTAGAGTTCTTTTTCTAGTTTAGTTGTTGTTTTGAAGACTGAAGACTGAAGACTGAAAACTGAAGTTGCCGACTGATGTAACGATTAAGGCAAAGTCAAATACTGATATTTGACTAACCAGTCCAAGCGTCAGTTACGAATGATTATTTAATACGAGCCACGTGGATTCAACGGACAGATACTAAAGTCAAGTATCAGTTAAACATTCTTCCTCGGACTGAACCTCTAAAGTTTAAAGGAAACCACGCACTCGAGAAGTACAGCCACATTAAATGCAGAGATCTCAGGATCGTCCTTTCTCTACAGAGGCCAATCCTTTTTGGTGATTACCTTTTCAGAGATGTCCTATCTCCTGCTCCTCAAAGTAGCCGTTCTCACCAAACAAAGGAACCTCGAAGATTGAAGCCTCAGCCAAAGTTCAAATTATTCTCTAATGGAATAATTCTTGAAGACCATTTCAGCCAACGGATCTATTCAAGACGTCTCCTATAAATAGAGCTCGAGGATCACTTCAATCTTCACCGATTCAACTACATAAGTTGAAACGCTGCCGAATTTGTCACTCAACATTCAAATCCCTTCCAAAGTTTGAATCGAAGAAGAGAATCACAAAGCCAAAAATCAGTCACTGCTGATTACATACATTCTCTTAGAACTTAGGCAAATATTGTATATCCAAAGGCTAGGTATAACTGATTACAGAGAACTTGTTCTTTGTAATCTAGTTGGCAAGTTTTCGAACCTCTTTTCAATCAATTGAATCGAGAGTTTGAGTTGTAAGGAGTTTAGACCAGTGCTCTGTCTCCGAAGAGATCTTAGTGCCCAGTGTGCGCTAAGAGTGAGAAATCCAACCAGGTGTGTTGGTACTGAAGATAGGATCTTCAGTTGTCCAGGTTTGTTGTGCACCCGTAAGCACATGCCCAATGAAGTTGTCGGTCTGATCAACTGACCGTGGATGTAGGAAGTGTTTTCCGAACCACGTAAAAATCTATGTGTTATTTACAGCTTTCAGTATTTACCTTTGTACTTGTGTACAAACTTTCTTAAACTGAAAACTGATTAACTGCAAAGAGAAACTTAACTGCTGACAACGTGATTAATCTCACAGGCTATTTCGAAACAAAAGTTTTTCGCTACGTGTGTTATTAGTCAAACTGATTTATCTTCGGATAGTGAGTAAGATTCATAACATCTCTCTGTTCAACAAACTCGATTGAAGCTTTACGTGTATCAGTTAAAGTCTCTGACTTAACTGATAACTCTTTACTGAAGAGTATTCTGTATCAGTCGTCAACCTTGTTTTGATAAAACTCTTTTAACTAAAAGGTTGAGTCAGTTTGTATTTCAAGTTTCTTATTCCACAATAGCCTATAGGTGTATCCCTCATACACCTATCCGAG
Source organism: Salvia miltiorrhiza (assembly GCF_028751815.1). Classification (NCBI taxonomy): domain Eukaryota; kingdom Viridiplantae; phylum Streptophyta; class Magnoliopsida; order Lamiales; family Lamiaceae; genus Salvia; species Salvia miltiorrhiza. Next base: position 26,659,288 of record NC_080391.1, read on the forward strand.
ACCCTCCGGACCTAACATATATATATATAGGGGAGGGCTATTCAGAAAACTCCTCTTAGACTATAAACTATAAACTAATTTAAATGTATGAATTATATGTAGAACACCCATGAATCCGCTGTGTAAATGTATGAATTACGAAAATTAAATTTTTTGCTACCTATGGGATCCGAACTCAGGACCATGAATTATTCCAACAAGGTGATGAATTAACCGTAGATCTTGATGATCCAAGGGCTGAAAATGGTTCCTATTTTATAGTCTAACTTTGATTTTTATTTTAGCCTTCCCCTATATATATATATATATATATATATATATATATATTGTATTTGTCGTTTTACATTTATTATAATTTTCTTGGATTCATTATTTATTTATCTTCATGTTTGTGTATTAATTATTTATTCATACGAAATTTTATATATTTTTAAACCGTGCATCGCACGGGGTACAACACTAGTTTCTTTTAAAATCCAAACGAGCCCTTTTATCTATTTTCCCTGCTATTTCGGCAGAAACCTCATTGGTATGAAAATTATGGCTCAATAATCTAGAATTTGAAGAAAAAAAATCATTTTTTTTTTGCATAGATCGAACAAGCCTGAAATAAATACCTTTATTAGAATTTCTTTCCTTTTTATAGGACATAGATCGAAACTTGAATTAGTGAGAGCTCCATTTGAGAAGGAAAATTAGCAGCTCCAGCTTGAAGAGAATTTTGTTGAAGAAGAAGGAGAATATGTGGCTGCGCGCTGAGAAAGAATAAGCCGCGTGTAGACAGGTGTAGTGATGTAGGGTTTTTCTTTCTTCTAATTTTCTCATGTTGTTTAGCTATTTATTTTTGTTAGCTTTATGTAGGGTTTGTGAGAATTTTGTTCATGGGCCATATGTAGCGTTAAAAATTGAAATACTTAATTTACAATTTTGTTTGTATTTATTCTCAAAAAAAAAAATTGTATTTATATAACTCAATAATTTTATCATATATCTTTCAAAAAAAAAATTATCGTATATATTTAGATGAGTTCAAATGAAAATTCATTTTAAACTATAAACTAGAGAAAGAAAATTTGGATGGAAAAAATTAGAGGATAAATAATTTGAAGGTATAAAAATATCCTATTTTATATATATGTTAGGCCCGGAGGGTCTCGAATAGGTGTATGGGGGGAATACACCTATAGGCTATTTTTCGACAAATCAGAGGGATCTCAAGATAGAGATCAAACGAAACTTTACAAGCAAACTAAGACACATGTTAACAGAAAAGAGTTTTGACCAAACAGGGTTGACGACTGATACTGAAATACTCTTCAGTAATGAGTTATTAGTTAAGTCACTGGAACTTAACTGATGCACGTAAGGCTTCAGTCGAGTTTGCTAAAACAGAGATGTTATAAATCTTTCCTGGCTATCAGATGATAGATCAGTCAGACTGATAACATACGCAGCGGAAATAACTTTGTTTCGTAATAGCCTTTGTTGAGCACGTTGTTAGTCTTAGGTTTCTCTTTGCAGTTAGTCAGTATTCAGTTTATCGAATGTAAGAACACAAGTAAGAATGTAAAACTGAAAGCTGTAAATAACACAGAGAATTTTTACGTGGTTCAGAAAACACTTCCTACATCCACGGTCGGTTGATCAGACCAACAATCCACTCTGCAAGTGCTTGCTGGTGCACTGCAAACCTATCCGTGTGCTTAGCCGGGTGCATACAACCGAATCAACCGAAGATCCAATCTTCAGTACCAACACTTCACTCGCGTTGGATTTTTCACTCCTAGCACGAACTGGCACAAGGATCTCACGGAGTCAGAGTACCTTCCTGAACTCCTTTTCACTCAAACACTCGATTCTATCTTTCGAATGGAGGTTTGAAATCTTACCAACTAAACTTCAAAGAACAAGTTCTTTGGAGCTAGTTTGACCTAGGCTTTTGGGTAAACAGAGGTTTGCCTAAGGTCTAAGAGAATGTATGTAATCAGCAGTGACTGATTTTTGGCTTTGGAATTCTCTTATTCGATTCAAGCTTTGGAGAGGTTAAGCTTTTGGCTGAGAAACAATTTTGGCAGAGTTTCAGCTTATGTAGTTGAATCGGTGAAGATTGAAGTGATCCTCGAGTGCTGTTTATAGGAGAGGTCTTGAATAGATCTGTTGGCGGAGAACGTCTTCAAGATTTCTTCCGTTGGAGAGCTTTTTGAATTTGGGCTGAGGCTTCAATCTTCGAGGTTCCTTGTTTGGTGGGAATGGCTATGTTGAGGAGCAGGAGATGCGACGTCTCTGATAAAGTAGCCAGCAAATAGGAATGACCTCTGCAGAGAAGGATGATCCTGAGATCTCTGCATTTAATGCGGCTGTACTTTTGGAGTACGTGGCTTCCTTTGAACGTTGGAGGTTCAACCCGAGGAATAATGTTTAATTGATACTTGACTTTAGTATCAGTCCGCTGAATCCACGTGGCACGCATTAAGTAATCAGTTACGAACTGATTCTTCAACTGATACTTCAGTTGGCAACTTCAGTCTTCAGTCTTCAGTCCTTCATTCTTCAGTCTTCAGTCTTCAGGACAGCATCTAAACTAGAAAAGAACTCTAACACTTGAGTTCGAGCAGTTCTAGTCTATTACATTCAAAGCCTATGGATTTTGGTATCATCAAAACAAGGATTAGGATATTCCATTAAGTTTCCAACAATTTTCCCCTTTTTGATGATGCCAAAACCACACAACAGTTCTAGACAATAAAAAGACTGAACTCAGAGCACAAGTTCTAAAACAGGGTGAATACTATTCCCCCTTAACAATAGAACCTAATAACTTGTACTTAGAGTCAAGAACGCAACAGTTCAAACAGAACAGGGACAAAGACAGAAAAACATTAATCAGAGCCTGGACAAAAAGTTATTGTCTTCAGGTTGAGATCAAAAGAAGTTCTTTTTATTTCAATAAAAAGTGACTGATGAGACATCAGTCGAGGTACATAGCAAAACCTGCAAGGGAGTAAAAAAAAACACAAAACAAAACACATGGGAAACCCATGGACTCCAGCAGTCTGCTTGGCTGCACCTTGAACTTCTTGATCTTCATCTTCAGTCTTCATGTTCCTAAGCTTGTTCCACTCACACTTGTTTTCCGTTGATTTGAGGTCCTTACTGGAACGTCATCCTTACAACTTCTGGTGATCCTTTTGCTTAACCATCTTCAGTCTTTCGAGAAGATGCAGGGAAAAACCTTTGAGAAGGTTTTCCTCTGACTTCCTACTTTTCCCCTTTTTGGCAACATCAAAAAGAGAGCTGATGATGAAAGCTATGATCGGATAGGACTCAACTCCGATTCTCAAGCACTTGTGGGAGGTCTTGAGAAGAGGATGATTCCAGAGATGCAGAAGAAGAGGACGCCAGTGTGGAGAAAGAGAGAGATGAGAAGGGAGACAGAGAAGTGAAGGAGACGGAGAGATGAAGACGAGAAACGTGAAGGAAAGGAAAGTATGTATAGTATCTTAGAGATAATCATGAGATGCAGCTATACATACGAACCTGAGGGAGAGATAGAGAGACAATGAGTTGGTGGGGAAGATGAGTGATAGAGGTGGGGAGAGAATTGAAGGAAATGCATGGCGAGCCTTTGATGAAAGAATGAGGTCAAATCGCGGCTTGTCATACATGTAGGAAAGGAAAGTGAGGATGAAAAATCGAATCAGTGACAGTCGTGAGGACAACCACTGTCGATGTTGCGCCGGTTGACAACGAGCTCCTGCTCATTGTTGTTGCACCATATGGATGCTTCACAAAAAGGTGTGAGGCTTGCCTGAGAATCAGGTGAAGTCCGTCTGCTTGAGACAGGTACTTCAAACCGTATGGTCCTGGCATGAGGATGGAAGACACTCACTTCGTTGGATACAAGTGAGGGTAGAGCAAGCTTTGACGTCGGAGAGACGTTGAGATCCAGTGGAAGGGTCCAGTGAAGACCAAGCATGTGAGCGTCATTCTCCCACTCCATGACTTTGCAGTCATTGAATTCTCCTTTGTCGTAACAGAATTTTTCTCTGCAAACTTTGAAAGATTTGAAAATTTTCTCACAGTGAAGGCTGTGGAAAGTTGTTAGTTGATGCAGAAAAATATTGAAGACATCAAGGTATAAATAGACAAATGTACCAAGTAAGAAGATGAAAATGTTTTTCGAAAATTGTGCCTAAAATCTTTTTGAAGAGAAAATTCACGTCCGCCGTCACTGCAGGGGACGTAAGCTTCAAAAGGGTGAGAAAGATCATTGCATGTAGTCAAATCAATGAGATTCTCAAGATTTTCATTTTCAGAGGCAAAAGGTTGGAAAGATTTTTAGTAAAGATCAGGACAAGTTAAATCAAATACAAATCTCCTTTTCGAAAGTACTTGTCCTTCACAGATATTCCATTTTCCAACAATCAGTTAAAGATTTTGAAAAGAACTGATCAGTTAGAGAAAGCTTTTGAAAACAGACAAAAGGCTCATAACTGAAATAACTTATTTTTAAATAGTAAGTTTAAAATACTTACTGATCGACTGATCATTGTAGTCAGTCGATACCACGGATTCTGATTGATTTATCAGAATGAGTTTCCTTCAAATTGTTCGCTATTTTATTTAACACGCCGCAAGTGTACGGGTGCAATTGTGTACAGTAGCAAGTAAGGTCGTATTCCACAGAGACTGATTTAACCAATTCATATCCTAAATTATTCTACTCTATCTGGAAAACCGGAAAGATGAGTTTTTGTTTTAAAAACTAAATAAATAAACAGCAGGAAAGAAAATAAACCAAGCTGCGAAACAGAGAAACAAATAAGAGAAGATTTCCCAAGGCAGAGGTTTCAACAGACTCTCCTATCTAACATGTTCAATTCAATTATCAAGATAATCTCCTAAGGTAATCTCAAAACTAGTCTATACCCACTCCCGTGGCATACAAACCGTTGATTACATGCAAGGCTACCGTCCCCGGATCGCACTTCTAACATGAAACTCCTAAAAGCTCATAGGATTAACGCCCTCACAAATATCAATTCCCTTTAGAATTAAATATATGTGTTCTATGTTCTTAGTTCAGGTAAAAATTATCATCTCCCGATATCAAATTAAAACATATGATTATGCTAAATTAGTGGCCAATCAATAAAGCAAACAATTATAACAAGAACATAAAAAAGAATAACAATCTCAATTAATTGAATCAAACAGTCAGAAATTCAAATCATGTCTACTCCCTAAACCCTGAGAAAAGGGATTCTAGCCATACATAGACATATGACTAAGAAAACAATATCTCAATAAAACTATAAACATTCAACAATGAAACCGTAGGAGAATCGAGAATCTTCAGTTCTTGCTCCAATGGTGTTCTCCGTCTTCTCAAAGCTCTCCAAAAGATGTAAAATATGATAAAAGGTCTTTAGAAATAAGTTCTTGGAGAGTATTTATATGCCCTAGGTCAAGTATGACTTAAAAATACCCCAAAATCGCGTAAAAGGCTGAAAAACGGACTTTTGGGCGAAAACTCGGCGAATCGCGCGGCCGCGTGCCTGGACCGCGCGGTCTTCCAGCAAATTCTGCTCCGTCGCGCGGCCGTGGCATGCGGCCGTGCGAGCTCTGACGCTTTGCGTAGCAATTTTGTTTTGGCTCGTTCTCCTTCGTCCGAACTCCGATTTACGATCCGTTTGCGCTCACAAACTCCTATCGAGACGAACTACAACTTGTATTTCAGTCAATTCTTCCAAATTCTGCTTCATTATATCTGAAAATTTGTTCAAACAACAAGTAAGTGACAAGTTATTGACCATAAACCAATATAAGCTCAAATAAATCAATAAACACACAAAATCCTCATAACTAAACATCAAAAATGACACATTAAGAGGTAAAAATGCATGTTTATCAACCCCCCAAACTTGAACTATTGTCCTGTCACAGCCCGCAATCCCTAAGGATGGTTTAACCGGGGTTATGACTCGGGAAGGGGATTAAGAAGCGGGGAAAGAAAGGGGCATTTACTTAACAATCAAACATTTTACGAAAAGAGACATTTATTATATAACACTAGGATCATAACTGATCACTTGGGCAAAATCAAGACATTCGTTCGGGAAGGCCCGTCGAAGTGGATTACTCAACAAAAGAGTATCATACTTAAAATAAAACATTATCATAATCAGAGTATCTTTCAGCGGAAATACGTGTGAGTTATACATATGAAGATGTATACTCAAGGTTACATTATTGTTCTATGTCAAAAGGTACATCCGCTCAACTCCACTCCATTCCATCACCCGCTCAACCTGCACATTAGGAAAAACAACATGCAGGGCTGAGTAATAATACTCAGTGAACATATGCCGGAAACATAACATTTTATATCATTTATTGTACTGCCAACAGTAACACACAGGGTTTTACTTGAAGGACCTGTGCTTACTAAACATTTTCTTTCATTTCATAAAGTTGGATGCGCATCCCATTTTCAGTCTATATGATCCTTATCTGTTCCTTTTACGCGCCGGGAAGGAGGCCTCCTTCCACGGACGCCAAGACCGGTCGCAAGCGACACACAGTCTCCATGAGTGTACACGTTAACCCTTACTAGCAAACCTTCGTCTAGCGTAGGGTCCGAATTCGATTTCCTTTATAGTTGGCGAACCAACACAGATAGGATACATACATAAAACATAAACATTTTTGGCAGACAATCATTTCATAAACATTTCCTTTCCTTTCATAAGAACCATTCATCATTTAATCATTTCCATAAACATTTCATTTCATAAGAACCATTTACCATTTAAAATATCACAGTTATATCATGTCATTCAATTTATTTCGTATAAGAGGCCTGTATGCAGGGGATCTCTATATACGTGTTTTAAGAAAGCCCACCTTATTCGTTCCCACTAGGGGCGTAGAGTTACCTCCTTCTTTAGCTTTCACTTCCCGTCTGGACCTTTATTGACGAAGAGTCGATAAGTTCGAGAAGAAAGTCGTGTAAGAAAGGAAGATAGGTCTCTAAACTAAACTATCTCCTTTAATGATTTTAGGGTTCTAGCATCCATATTAATCTTGTCTCGTTCAAAACCTTAAACTCAAAACATCTATCACATAACTAACATTTAGGTTCGAAACCGTTTATTTGAACATCATCATGCGCATCAATCATAACTCGTTCTACTCACGCCATCAAGTTAAATATTCCGTCATTTAAAAATAAATCATAGGATATCACATAGACAAATTATATCATCATAGATCATGCTTTCTCATACTTAAAACAATTTAATCATTTTCAAATAATCCATAATAATAAGCCTTTTGAAAAGAATTAATTAAATAAGAATTTAACTCAAAATATTTTATTTTAAAAGTTCATTTATAAATAATCAAATGAAAGACTCCATTTAAATAATTAATTTAAAAGGTTAATATATAATTAAATTAATTAAGCTCAATTTAAATTAATAATTAAGAGCTCAAATAATTTAAATGGATATAAGCCCAAATTAATTAGATAAACTAAGTCCATCATATTTTTCTTTGAATAAGGCCCAAACAATTAAATTAAAAGATCCATAAGATTTTATTTAAAAGGGCCGAGCCCATATAGATAAAAGCCCATCAGATTTTAATATCTCAGGCCCATAGTTAATAAAACACCCAAATAAAAATGGCCCAACAGATTTTGAAGCCCAAGGCCCATCTCAATTCTTAACCTAAACACACACACATCAAAACACCTTCAATCACACACACATCAGCTGCGCCTATCCTCCTTTCTCTCTCTATGGCTCCCTCTCTGTTCGGCTGAGGGCGGCGCCGCCTCCGGCGCGCCGCCTCGCCGTCGCCTCGCTTCTCACTCTCACCCCCTCGGTCTCCTCTTCTCCCCCTCTCATTTCTCTCTAATTCTCACTGACTCACACACACACGCACGCGGACACGGCGAAAGCCGCGCCGCCGCGTCGTCCTCCCCTTCGCCGGTGGACAGACGGCCAGGAGTCGCCACCGTCGCCGGAGACAGCCCAGGTAAAACCCTAACTTCTTTCATTTTCCCCTTCTTTCCTTTTTAGATTAAAACTGAAAACTCCTCCCTCTCTTTTGATTTGGCTGAATCGGAGCAACGGCGACGTCACGACTGTCACGTTACCGCCGCTGCCACCGCCGACGAGCCACCATGACTCCGCCGCTGACCGCCGTCTGAAAACTGGTAACTCTAATTTCCTTTCTCTCCTTTTCTTTTTCCTTCCCTCATCCTTTCCCTTTTCTAAATTAAAATCTGAAAACTTATCTCCCTTCCCCCTCTTTGGCAGATCGGAAGCCACCGCGGCTCCGTCGCCGTCCGTCGACCGCCGGCAGACACCGCGACTGCCGTCCGCTGACCTCGACTCACGCATACAAAGCAAGGGTTCAAGCCTCAAATCAGTTCACACATAGCATAGGATTTTTCTTAGCACATATCAAAAACTGTAAATATCATATACACGATTGCTTAACATCTAAATATCTTTTCTTGCAAATTAAACTCTATGAAATTACAGTTCATATGTTAATACGTGTAAACTTTTCTTTTGGATCATTCACTTGGTGGTTCTCTGATATTGAATAAAAAGGGGAATACCTTGAATAGGTGTATGGTATTAGTCTCTGCAGATTTTATATATGGCATAGATTAGAAGCCAATTGTGAAGAGAATTGAAAGATACAGAAAATTCGATCCTTGTGGTTATTACCTTACAATCTCCTGTTCGAAAATGGCTGCCAGAGAGATGGTAGATGAATGTGAGAGGTGGGAATTGGCTGAAAAATGGTGTAGGTTATAAAAGAAAAATGGGGTGGCTTGGATGGATGAGGATCGTGGACTTCTTCAGCTGACAAGTATGAACACTTCAGCTAGCTTTGTATGACTGAAGAATTTCTTCAGCATGCGTAGTAAATTCTTCAGCATGCTTAGGATTATTCAATTTTAATCATTAAAATATCTAAGAGATTAATATATTAATTATATGGTTCCAAACTCATTTAAATACATTAAGACATATAAGCCTAATTCTTATTGAAGCATAAAATCCATTTGAGCTTGCTTCTAACATAAATTAAATAATCGCATATGCTCACTTTAACAATCAATTAAAAGATCTATAATTAACACTTCAATGTTAAATAATCGATAATAAATTAATGGACTCAAAATATATTTTGAGTGCATCGTCCACTGAAAATAAAAATAAAAATAAATCATCACGTATATAAATCATCAAATTCATATAAGTTCGTATTTTATTAATGGATGATGAACCCTAATTATCAAAATAAATCCTTAATCAGTCATTAGAAGATTTTAAATCCTCAATTAAAAGTCGGGTCATTACATGTCCGTCCTCGGAAAAAACAAAGATGAACCAAGAATGAATCAACAAGAGCGTAGAGAAAAGTGGATAACATAGTGGTTTCAGATTTGTCAACAAAAAAAAAACCAACATGCATTTGTATCTCCTATCATCAAGATATCACACTCATGACGAACTTCAAATTATGGTCTCAATGACTTGCAATCCTCACCAAAAGATAAAGAATTTAAGAACTCTCAACTCTCAAGTGTATCAATCAAGATCATGGACGTGTATACTCTCAGTTCAAGCAAGACAAGTGCTCAACCATAGGCTTGTCGATTGTCTCACCTCTCCACCACTACACGTGTGCTCCTATAACCAAGATCACAAAGGTCTTTATTGAAGGTTGTAACGTAGGCTCTGTGGTAGGGTAGGATATATTTGGCTAAGTGACTAAAAGATAATTCTCAATGTAGCACTGTCACGACCGAACCTAATTAAGGATAATTAAGCCGGGAAACCGTGACTAATGGAGGGATATTAGAAGCGGGGTAGAAAGGGGATAATTAAACAAAGAAGAATCACATTTCATCATTTAACAAAAGGAATATTTATAATATAACGAAGTTTTAGTCGTATAGATTCAAATAACTAATAAGTTCGGATAACTCCGACTTATCCAAAATAGTATACAACTTCTGAGTACGCAGCGGAATAAGGTTCTGATTACATGTATGAAGACATGTAACCCTAGAGTTCATTAATACATAATAAGACAAAAGAGTCCCGCTCGTCACTTCATCACCATCGGCAGCTGCTCAACCTGCACATTTAGAAATATATGCAGGGCTGAGTATAAAAGTACTCAGTGGGCACATATGCCTACTATGAAATATAACATGCTTCGTAAAGTTGTAAATTGTCATGCCATCATAAACAGTACAGCAAGGGAGTTTTTCGCTAAAAAGGCCCAAGCTTACTAAATTCATTTGTGATTCTTAAAGTTCGTCTGCAGACGAAGTTCTCTTGTAATCTATCATATCTGGAACTGTGTGCCGGAGAGGTGGCCACCTCTCACGGACACTTGACCGGCCAACCCGCTAGATGACTCACGGTCACTGGTGTACACTAGCCCTGGCAGGATAGCTATCAACTGCTCAGAACACCGAATCGACTATTGCCTTATTTGATGATAGATCACGTGAGTCATTGCTCGTAGCGACGAGTGTGACTTATGTAATCAGTTAGCTATCGCATAATGAGCTAAGACTCATTACTAACTCTCTATTATCACCAGTTATGGCATGAAGAGAACCTTCATGATTTATGTTCGAACTTCATAGTCAGACTCACATGCAGTTGTAACACTTTGTGTATGATGTTATAGCATCGCGATTAAAACTATCAGCTTATAGTTTCAGATATTCGAAACCATTCTACTTACAGTACCTATCGCAATGGATAAGGACATGACTGAGAATCTCTATTGATTACGATCACCTGCTACAAATCGAAAGGAGGATAGGTGCCATGGGTAACTAGAAGTTACCAACCATTATGATTGACTAGAAAAATCTATACAAGTGCGTAAGACGGGAGGAGTTCCTGAAGATGGTTTGGAGTTTAACAAGAGCTAGAAATATCGACAATGGTTCGATGTTAAAGTTAAGAGATTGAGATTATGATGAGAGACTAAGCAGGTTAAGTATGCATACCTTAGTCGATCAGAGACATTCCCCAGTTAGAACATTTTAGACCAAACATTCAGTTTAGTAGCCAGAATGCAAGCATTGACTAAGGTCATTCCATGACTTAGAATTACACATGGGGACACATACCCTATAAAGGTACTCAGATGAGCAAAAGCTATTTCCTTATTGAATGCGTGATGATTCAGAAGGTCTTTTGCAATAACACGGAAGAGTGCTTCAAATTATATGGTTGCATTTCAAGCGCTATGTGAAGGAACACTAAGTACTAGAAGTACTACATTAAGATCATATAGAGGAACATTATTGAGTAAGGTCGAGCCTACCTTATTTCGCCTATAGAAAATGTTTAAGGATTGCATTAAACTAGGAGGCAGACTCCAAGTTTGAGAAGCTCTAGAATATTCTCAAGGACATGTTCAAGATATTAAGAAGAAAGTGGTGATTTTAGACCAAATATACCTTTTGCAGCCAAGGAACAAGAATTGCCAAGTTCGGAAAAGTATTTCCGAATGACTGAGAAGTAGTTGTGTCGGACCTGGCCAGTCCACATGGCCAAAATCTCAGTAGTCGTCATATATGGGTCTTTAAACCTATATATTTTAAACCTTCATCTGAAAAGCCAAACGGGTTCAGACTATTAGGTCATTTCGTTTCGACCTTTCAGTCAATTCATTTCTACCCTATGGTTATTCATTTTCAATTGTTTGGCAAATTATTGAAACACTTTGCCTAATTGCCATTTGTTATTTGAATCATTGCGATCTACTAGTTGTTGGTAGATTTTCTGTGACCCAAGGACAAACAGATACTTATCTGATTAAATCAGTCAAACACATATGCTTCAACCCAAGGGTCAAGCACGTAATGCATACAGACAATCTCTTGTGCATTTAGTAGGACCTTATTTGTGTATTTCGAAAACGATGATCATTTCGATGCTTTTGTATGCCCCTATGTTGGCTTAGTTATTTTGACTAGTATTAGTACGGAAACGCTGGTTAATAGGGCATTTTGGAACTGAGATCTTTCATGATGAATTTGCAAGATAGCCAGTTCATCATGTATAATGCTTGAATAGATCACCATATTTAGATTCAAATGTTGATGAAATAGTCCTCATTGATACTAATTTCCCATGTCTATGTAGCGACCCTATCAGTCTTTCGCGGCAAGTCGAACCGCTATGTTTTATTTATATGTTCGCTTAAGTTTTAGCAGGAGCAGAACTCGATGAGTTAAGGAGTAACTATAGAAACGATAGTATGTCCTTATTGCATTTTAATGCGCTGATAACTTGTGTTTTTACTCATTAGAATGCCACCAAGACGAGGGCGTCCGAGAGGAGGGGGAAGGATTCCCCGTAATGATGAGAGAGGCCCAGAAGCAGGGCCAGAACCTGAATTAGTTCAACCACCTGTTCAGCCAGAACGGCGGATTGAGGAATTATTCTTGCGACAGAACCCACCTACCTTCAACGGGACAGGAGACCCGGCAGAAGCTGAGACTTGGGTTAGCGCTATTGAACGCATTTTCAACTTCCTGCGTTGCACCGACCAAGAACGCCTGACTTGTATGTCCTTTCAGTTGACTGGGTCAGCTGATTTATGGTGGGAAGCAAGGATGAAAACGATGACAGCAGAGCAGTTAGAAAACCTGACTTGGGAACAATTCAAAGCCGGTATATATGACAAGTATATACCCAAGAGCTACCGCAAGAAAAAGGAGGCTGAATTTTACAATCTGAAACAAGGAAAGATGTCGGTAACTCAATACGACAGGATGTTCTGCGATATGTCTAGATATGCGCCGGAACAAGTTGACACAGATGAGAAGATGGCTGAAAAGTTTTGTGCCGGTCTGAGGCACGAGATTAGGATGGCTTTGGCAAGCCACGGAGGATTGTCTTACACTGAGTCGCTCAGCCGAGCGTTAGACATTGAGGCAGCCATGCCAGGAGAAAGACTTGCAATTATACCTGCGCCAGCACCTCCACATGATCAAAATCATAATCAGAATTTCAAAGGAAAGAGGAGATGGGACAACAGTAACCCGAACCAAGGCGAGAAGAGGCCATGGCAGGGACGGGTCTTCCAGTCACAAGGTTATGGAAGCCAGGGCGCACCGAAACAGATGGGAAATAACCAACAAAGAGCCCCACATTGTCCCAAATGTAACAAAAGTCATATGGGAATTTGTAAGGCCGGCAGTGATAGTTGCTATATCTGCAACCAGAAGGGGCACTATGCAAATCGGTGCCCGAATAAGCAACATGGAACGAGTTTAAGGCCAAACCCACCTATCCAGGCTCCACATCTGCAAGCAATCCAAGCTTTGCCCCAACAATACCCAAGGCAGCAACCACAGTATCAGCAGCCACAGCAACACCAACAGCTACAGTACCAACCACAACCTCAACAACCGTATCAGCAACAGGCCCGCCAACAACAGCAGCGACAACAGAAACAACATGAAAAGTCTCGTCATGCTAGAGCCTAGGCTATAAGGCAGAAGCAGCCCGAGAACAACCAGGGAAACCTGGCAGGTATGGGCATGCTACTCAATACTCCTGTTGTACTTCTATTTGATACGGGCGCATCGCATACTTTCATTTCAAGTACATGTGTCGACACCTTAAAACTTAAAATGGAAAGAGCTGACCAGGAGTTGAGTATATCATCACCTATAGGAGGGATGACGACAGTAGATCATGTGTGCTTGAACCTAGAACTGAACATAGGGTCACTCAAGCTTGTAGTGAACAACTCGTATGTTATACCGATGGGAGATGTGGACATAATCCTAGGAATGGACTGGCTAGCCAAGAACTATGCCACCATCCTATGTAATGAAAGACGAATATCATTCCGATCCCCAGGAAGGGAGCCGTCACATTTCCACGGAATTAGCATGGGGAGAAAAAAGATGATCATCTCCGCTCTGCAAGTAACAAAAATGATGAATAAGGGATACCCAGCTTACCTCGTATACTTGCACGGAGAACTGGGAACTGAAAGGAGCATAGAAGATGTAGCAATTGTACGGGACTTTTCAGATGTATTTCCAGAGATTCTGCCAGGGCCACCGCCGGACAGACCAATTGAGTTTACCATTGATTTGGAGCCCGGGGCAGCTCCCATTTCGAAGGCATCGTACCGGATGGCTCCTAAAGAGTTGGAAGAACTCAAGATACAACTGCAAGAACTTTTGGAACTTGGATTCATTAGGCCAAGTGTATCACCTTGGGGTACACCCGTACTTTTCGTGAAGAAAAAGGATGGCACATTACGAATGTGCATAGACTATAGGGAACTGAACAAAGTGACACTGAAGAACAAATATCCTTTACCAAGGATAGATGACCTTTTCGACCAGCTCAAGGGAGTAAGCGTGTTCTCGAAGATTGATTTGCGGTCTGGTTATCACCAGCTGAAGATTCGACCAGAAGACGTACCTAAGACGGCTTTTCGAACTAGGTATGGCCACTATGAATTTGTAGTTGTGCCATTCGGGCTAACTAATGCGCCAGCCGTGTTCATGGACCTCATGAATCAAGTGTTCCATCCGTACTTAGACAAATTTGTCTTGGTATTCATAGATGACATCCTGATATACTCGAAGAATGAGAAAGACCATGAGGAACATCTGAGAATTGTTCTAGAAACGTTGAGGACGTAGCGCCTTTATGCCAAATTCAGCAAGTGCGAGTTTTGGCTCAACGAAGTCACGTTTTTAGGACATATTGTATCATCAGAAGGGATTAAAGTGGACCCTGAAAAAGTGCAAGCGGTGCGTGAATGGAGATCGCCTACTAACCCTAATGAGATAAGAAGTTTCTTAGGATTGGCAGGTTACTATCGGAGGTTTATGGAAGGATTTTCCAAAATTGCAAGGCCAATGACGCAACTACTCAGGAAGGGAATAAAATTTTCTTGGACAGAGGAGTGCGAGAAGAGCTTCCAAGAACTCAAGGAAAAGTTGACTACGGCACCAGTGTTAGCCGTCCCAACAGCTGATAAGGAATACGTGATCTACACAGACGAGTCCAAAAATGGACTTGGTTGCGTGCTGATGCAAGAAGGAAGAGTGATAGCATATGCGTCACGATAGCTTAGGCCACATGAACTGAATTACCCGACTCATGATCTGGAGTTAGCTGCAGTGGTGCATGCGCTGAAGATTTGGAGACACCACCTATATGGAGTTAGGTGTGAAATATTCACAGACCACAAAAGTCTGAAATACTTTTTCGAGCAAAATGACCTTAATATGAGACAAAGGAGATGGCTCGAACTAGTGAAAGATTATGACTGTGGTATTAACTACCACCCAGGCAAGGCCAACGTAGTGGCTGATGCATTGAGTCGTAAGACTCAATCTAAATTGGAAGCTCTCATCACTCGAGAGACGGTGCTCATAAGGAAATTTAGCAAAATGAGCATAGAAGTGGTTAAACCACCAGGGACGATAGCAAGCGTTGTGGCAACGGTACCTAACTTGAGGAAGACGATCGTAGAAGCACAAAGAAAAGACGGGAAGATGGAAAAACTACGGGAAACAGTAAGGAAAGGAGGCGTCAAGAATTATCAAGAAGCATCAGATAATGCTATCCTCTTTGAGGGAAGGATATGCATCCCCCACGATGATGAGCTTAAGGATAAAATCATGAGTGAGGCTCACGATACCCTTATACTGCCCACCCAGGGAGTACTAAGATGTATCAGGACCTAAAGAAACACTTTTAGTGGGAAGGCATGAAGAGAGACATAGCGTCATTTGTGGAGAAATGCCTGGCATGCCAACAGGTGAAGGCCTTACACCAAAGGCCATATGGAAAACTACAATCGTTGGAAATTCCAGAATGGAAGTGGGAGCACATCGCAATGGATTTTGTGACCAGTTTGCCCAAAACAAAGAGAGGAAACACTGCCATTTGGGTAATAGTGGATCGACTCACAAAATGTGCTCATTTTATACCAATACCGATCACACACGGGTCAGACAAGCTAGCTCAGTTGTATGTTCGAGAGATTGTACGCTTACACGGTGTACCCGTGTCAATCACATCAGATCGAGACTCGAAGTTCACATCTAGATTTTGGATGAGCTTACAGAAGGAGTTAGGCACGAGGCTAAATTTCAGCACCGCCTTCCACCCGCAGACAGATGGGCAGTCTGAAAGGACAATTCAGACCCTTGAAGATATGTTGAGAACAGTGGTGTTAGACAGAGGTGGAAGTTGGGAAGCAGTGCTGCCGTTGATTGAATTTGCCTATAATAACAGTTACCAGGCAACTATCGATATGGCACCATATGAGGCATTATATGGAAGAAAATGTAGATCACCGCTTTATTGGGATGAAGTGGGTGAGAGAAAAGTTTTAGGACCAGACATGGTCAATGAGATGGTTGAGATAGTCCGCCAGATCAGAGGGCGAATAAAAGAGGCACAAGATAGACAGAAATCTTACGCTGATGCACGTCGAACTGAGTTATGTTTTGAAATAGGAGACAAGGTCTTCCTAAAGGTATCTCCTACCAAGGGGATAACTAGGTTTGGTGTCAAGGGAAAACTTAGGCCCCGATTCGTAGGACCTTATGAGATTTTGGAGAGAATAGGCCCAGTAGCCTATAGGTTGGCGTTACCGCCAAGCTTTGGAAACGTTCACAATGTTTTCCACGTATCACAACTCAGGAAATACGTTTTCGATCCAAAGCACATAATCCACCAAGAAGAGATGATCCTTTGTCCAGACTTGAGCTATGAAGAAAGACCAGAGGCCATTCTAGATCGAAAAGTACAACAACTCAGGAATAAGGCAATCACATCAGTGAAAGTCTTATGGAGACACCACGGACAAGAGGAAGCCACGTGGGAGCTTGAAGACAAAATGAAGGAGAAATACCCCGAACTGTTTTAGAAGAAATATGCAAATTTCGGGACGAAATTTTTGTTAAGAGGGGTAGTATGTAGTGACCCGCTCTTTTATATATTTTAAATCTAGTAATGAGTGCTTATTTTTGTTCATCAGTGAATGAAAACGGTTTTTATCCTAATATGAATTCAGCTTATGATCCTGAATTTATATTGTTAAAGCAGTTAATGATATTATTTGAGAGTTATAACTGACTTAGCAAAGTCACGTTATTTATTTAAGCAAGATGAAATTAGATTTTATCTTTATTCAAGTCGTGATTTATTTCTGACTCGTGAGTTAATTAAATCTGCGGATTTAATTTAAATATTAGAACAACAAACGAATTAAATCTACGGATTTAATTTAGATTCATTTTATAATTTATCGATTTAAGCGAGAAATCACATGTCGAAATACGAGATTTATTTAAATAAACAGTATCAAGCATATACGAGCACACGATCCATCTTACAGTTACAGAATCACCGAGACAGAGAAAATACATCAATAATTCTCCTCTACATTTTTTTTCCTTTCTTTTTCTTCTCTTTTTCTTTCCATTAATTTTGTTCCCCACTCCATTTTACCACTAAATCTACTTTTTGACTTTCACCACCATTTTCCCCACCACTTTCACCACCAACTCAATTATGCAACAACACATATTGTTCCAGCCATCAAGTCTTTTCTTCCCTCACCAAAACGTGTAGAAGAAGTTGAGAAAGGGAGAGAGAGTTTCCTCCAACTCCAAATTGTAACTTGAAGAGGTATATACTAAGCTTCTTTATTTTGAATTCAGTTGCATATCATCCAAACGGTTCCCAAAAATTCTCAAATTAATTGTGTATCATCTTTCATACATTTTCTATATTTTGGTAAAATTTCAGAATATTTAGAGCTCGCATGATTTATTTATGAATTTGTAAACATCACTGCCCATCTGGAATACATTTTTGGTAAACAATCTTTGGGAGATCATAAGTAAAGTTTCAATCGGTGAAAACCTTTGAAACTTGAATATGTCACTCTAGACTCCCGTATCTTTCTTTTGACATCGGCCTCACCATTTTTGAGTAAGGGAAACAACCGGTATAAATTCTTGAAATCTAGTTCTTATTCCATGTACCATCCAGTAGATTTTACAAACCTACGACTTTGAGGTGGAAAAGGCCGACTTAAATATTTGATTCTCAAGCCTATCTTTCTACTGAATATTCACTGACATGTTGGGAACTTACTTGTTCAGTTTTAGAATTTTTGGTGAAGCTTAAAGTGGTTTTTCCGATTTATGTTCTGAATCTGCCAAACTTGAACTCTTTTTGTGCACTGAACTTTAGATAGTCATATCTTCTAAACCATGAAGGTTCTTAGAGTAAATCCAACTGGAGAGTGTTATGATCTCTCCCTAGTTTCCAGATTGACCTTTGGGGTTCCCAGTGGAGTTTTGTAAAGGGAGATATGAATTTTTAAAGAAAGCCCACTGACTTGGTTGTAATCTGGAAATATGAAATTTACAGATTTTTGCTTGTTAAATACCCATCTTTGAGAGGACATATCTTGCTCGTTTGAATTGTTTTTCATTCGATTCAAATTGGAGAATGATCCTTGAAATGTCTAGTTTCCAGAATGTCTTTTGGAGCCTCATTTGGAGATCCGAGGTAGATTTGGTGTCTGTTGTAAAACAACCCCTTAAGAGCTCAAGTTGTTGAATTATTTTCTATGTATCAAAGTTTATTTTAAAGGATGTTTCGTGAAAGATTTAGTATATGTGCGTAACAAGTTTGGGACTATTTATTTTAAATGAGGTCCGTTCTTTATTTAAATTAGGATGGACTTTTAATGGATATTTTTGGGATTAAACTATTGTTTCTTGATTTATATAAATTATTTTTAAGGACTTATAAATATGAATTTCGTAGGCCTACTGACCTACTGTGATCGACGGTTTGTCGATGCCTAACAGCTTTGAAAATTTTATAGCAAGTCCCTACATGAGTCTTGAGTACCCTGGTAAAATTTCAAGCCATTCCAACTTCGTATGATACTTCTTTAAAATGCAAAACCTAAACTGCACATTACTACTGAGAATTTCAGAGAACAGAGAAAAGAGTCATTTATTTCAGTAGCTTCCTGGGTGATCTAGCTTTCCAATTTTTTATGGTATTAACCTTATTGTGTTATTTAGATATCCACCAAAGTTGAGCCCAGTTTGACAACGTTTACTATTTTTCAAAAATACAAGTTTTCGATTGTTCAAAACTGCCGAACATGGTAGATCGTGGTAAAAACGTCATATCTCTCAAACCACTTGGAGTTTTCGACTCTATTTTTTTTTTATATGAAACTAGACTCGAAGATCTTTCTTTCGGTATGAGTCTCGAGTCCAGGAGATGTCGGACTCAGAACAGATTAAATTTTGAAGTTGAGTCAGTGTAAAAGCAGAGCATGTTTTGATGATGTTTGATTGTGATTCTTATGTGCCTTAAGTTGAGCCTTTTTATTTTATTTTATTTTATTTTATTTTTATAACATTACTTGTTCTTATTTATTAAGCCCGATTAATTATGAGATTATAAAGCGAATAAGTTGAAGTATTTATTTTCTATTGACTACGAGGAACGGGGTTTATTTAATTGACGGATTAGAACACCCGATGAGAACGGATTGATTATGATAATCTATCCGACCTCATGTGACGAGCCTTATTTAAATTATTTTATTTCGACAATTAGGATTTATAATAGAATTTCCTAGATTATTATCTCAGAATAATAATTATCGGAATATGAGTCATGCATAGTTAAATTACGCATTCTCATTAATTGAGGATTTTATTCGAGCAGTATCTTATTTATATTCTCGTAATAAAGGTCAAACACGAGATTAATAATCAGTCAAGGAGCTACTGTACCACAGAAAATTTCTATCAGGTGGGTTACTTTCATATATATCAAATGAGTTTAATGTTATGTTTGAACAGTTATTTCATTGCAAAATCTTTGAACTGAAAATTATTTCAACTGTTGTCTTGCCATAAATATTTCAATGTTTGGTATGATATCTATCTGATGTGGCTTTGCCAGTTATTATGAAATCGAATTCGGGTCCTGAGCAGTTGATAGCTATCCTGCCAGGGCTAGTGTACACCAGTGACCGTGAGTCATCTAGCGGGTTGGCCGGTCAAGTGTCCGTGAGAGGTGGCCACCTCTCCGGCACACAGTTCCAGATATGATAGATTACAAGAGAACTTCGTCTGCAGACGAACTTTAAGAATCACAAATGAATTTAGTAAGCTTGGGCCTTTTTAGCGAAAAACTCCCTTGCTGTACTGTTTATGATGGCATGACAATTTACAACTTTACGAAGCATGTTATATTTCATAGTAGGCATATGTGTCCACTGAGTACTTTTGTACTCAGCCCTGCATATATTTCTAAATGTGCAGGTTGAGCAGCTGCCGATGGTGATGAAGTGACGAGCGGGACTCTTTTGTCTTATTATGTATTAATGAACTCTAGGGTTACATGTCTTCATACATGTAATCAGAACCTTATTCCGCTGCGTACTCAGAAGTTGTATACTATTTTGGATAAGTCGGAGTTATCCGAACTTATTAGTTATTTGAATCTATACGACTAAAACTTCGTTATATTATAAATATTCCTTTTGTTAAATGATGAAATGTGATTCTGTCACGCGTGAACAACCTGAATGAAGAACTATGCCTGCTTCAGTGATTCGTGCGTGGCACTCTGCTTGCACTGCTTTCATTGGATTCTCTTCCTCTTTCTTAGCTCTTCACCATGGCTATAGTGAAATATAACTGAGTTTCTAGCTTCTATTGTTCTGCTCGTAACAGTGATCATGCATTCTTAACGCATCTAAGTTCATTGAGATATCTAATCAATCAATAAAGTATAAAACTTGAATGTAAGCATCAGTACATTCATATAAAACGTGAACTTCTCAATGTTTTAAAATCATTACCACCTTCTTTCTTGCTGAGCATGACGATGTGATGAAGTGATGAGCTTTGGCTGACTGACTCATATATACTAGTGATCATACTAGAAAAATGGGCTAACTCTAGGGTTCAGAGCAAATGAACTGCTCTGATACCACTCTGTCACGACCGAACCTAATTAAGGATAATTAAGCCGGGAAACCGTGACTAATGGAGGGATATTAGAAGCGGGGTAGAAAGGGGATAATTAAACAAAGAAGAATCACATTTCATCATTTAACAAAAGGAATATTTATAATATAACGAAGTTTTAGTCGTATAGATTCAAATAACTAATAAGTTCGGATAACTCCGACTTATCCAAAATAGTATACAACTTCTGAGTACGCAGCGGAATAAGGTTCTGATTACATGTATGAAGACATGTAACCCTAGAGTTCATTAATACATAATAAGACAAAAGAGTCCCGCTCGTCACTTCATCACCATCGGCAGCTGCTCAACCTGCACATTTAGAAATATATGCAGGGCTGAGTACAAAAGTACTCAGTGGGCACATATGCCTACTATGAAATATAACATGCTTCGTAAAGTTGTAAATTGTCATGCCATCATAAACAGTACAGCAAGGGAGTTTTTCGCTAAAAAGGCCCAAGCTTACTAAATTCATTTGTGATTCTTAAAGTTCGTCTGCAGACGAAGTTCTCTTGTAATTTATCATATCTGGAACTGTGTGCCGGAGAGGTGGCCACCTCTCACGGACACTTGACCGGCCAACCCGCTAGATGACTCACGGTCACTGGTGTACACTAGCCCTGGCAGGATAGCTATCAACTGCTCAGGACCCGAATTCGATTTCATAATAACTGGCAAAGCCACATCAGATAGATATCATACCAAACATTGAAATATTTATGGCAAGACAACAGTTGAAATAATTTTCAGTTCAAAGATTTTGCAATGAAATAACTGTTCAAACATAACATTAAACTCATTTGATATATATGAAAGTAACCCACCTGATAGAAATTTTCTGTGGTACAGTAGCTCCTTGACTGATTATTAATCTCGTGTTTGACCTTTATTACGAGAATATAAATAAGATACTGCTCGAATAAAATCCTCAATTAATGAGAATGCGTAATTTAACTATGCATGACTCATATTCCGATAATTATTATTCTGAGATAATAATCTAGGAAATTCTATTATAAATCCTAATTGTCGAAATAAAATAATTTAAATAAGGCTCGTCACATGAGGTCGGATAGATTATCATAATCAATCCGTTCTCATCGGGTGTTCTAATCCGTCAATTAAATAAACCCCGTTCCTCGTAGTCAATAGAAAATAAATACTTCAACTTATTCGCTTTATAATCTCATAATTAATCGGGCTTAATAAATAAGAACAAGTAATGTTATAAAAATAAAATAAAATAAAATAAAATAAAAAGGCTCAACTTAAGGCACATAAGAATCACAATCAAACATCATCAAAACATGCTCTGCTTTTACACTGACTCAACTTCAAAATTTAATCTGTTCTGAGTCCGACATCTCCTGGACTCGAGACTCATACCGAAAGAAAGATCTTCGAGTCTAGTTTCATATAAAAAAAAATAGAGTCGAAAACTCCAAGTGGTTTGAGAGATATGACGTTTTTACCACGATCTACCATGTTCGGCAGTTTTGAACAATCGAAAACTTGTATTTTTGAAAAATAGTAAACGTTGTCAAACTGGGCTCAACTTTGGTGGATATCTAAATAACACAATAAGGTTAATACCATAAAAAATTGGAAAGCTAGATCACCCAGGAAGCTACTGAAATAAATGACTCTTTTCTCTGTTCTCTGAAATTCTCAGTAGTAATGTGCAGTTTAGGTTTTGCATTTTAAAGAAGTATCATACGAAGTTGGAATGGCTTGAAATTTTACCAGGGTACTCAAGACTCATGTAGGGACTTGCTATAAAATTTTCAAAGCTGTTAGACATCGACAAACCGTCGATCACAGTAGGTCAGTAGGCCTACGAAATTCATATTTATAAGTCCTTAAAAATAATTTATATAAATCAAGAAACAATAGTTTAATCCCAAAAATATCCATTAAAAGTCCATCCTAATTTAAATAAAGAACGGACCTCATTTAAAATAAATAGTCCCAAACTTGTTACGCACATATACTAAATCTTTCACGAAACATCCTTTAAAATAAACTTTGATACATAGAAAATAATTCAACAACTTGAGCTCTTAAGGGGTTGTTTTACAACAGACACCAAATCTACCTCGGATCTCCAAATGAGGCTCCAAAAGACATTCTGGAAACTAGACATTTCAAGGATCATTCTCCAATTTGAATCGAATGAAAAACAATTCAAACGAGCAAGATATGTCCTCTCAAAGATGGGTATTTAACAAGCAAAAATCTGTAAATTTCATATTTCCAGATTACAACCAAGTCAGTGGGCTTTCTTTAAAAATTCATATCTCCCTTTACAAAACTCCACTGGGAACCCCAAAGGTCAATCTGGAAACTAGGGAGAGATCATAACACTCTCCAGTTGGATTTACTCTAAGAACCTTCATGGTTTAGAAGATATGACTATCTAAAGTTCAGTGCACAAAAAGAGTTCAAGTTTGGCAGATTCAGAACATAAATCGGAAAAAACCACTTTAAGCTTCACCAAAAATTCTAAAACTGAACAAGTAAGTTCCCAACATGTCAGTGAATATTCAGTAGAAAGATAGGCTTGAGAATCAAATATTTAAGTCGGCCTTTTCCACCTCAAAGTCGTAGGTTTGTAAAATCTACTGGATGGTACATGGAATAAGAACTAGATTTCAAGAATTTATACCGGTTGTTTCCCTTACTCAAAAATGGTGAGGCCGATGTCAAAAGAAAGATACGGGAGTCTAGAGTGACATATTCAAGTTTCAAAGGTTTTCACCGATTGAAACTTTACTTATGATCTCCCAAAGATTGTTTACCAAAAATGTATTCCAGATGGGCAGTGATGTTTACAAATTCATAAATAAATCATGCGAGCTCTAAATATTCTGAAATTTTACCAAAATATAGAAAATGTATGAAAGATGATACACAATTAATTTGAGAATTTTTGGGAACCGTTTGGATGATATGCAACTGAATTCAAAATAAAGAAGCTTAGTATATACCTCTTCAAGTTACAATTTGGAGTTGGAGGAAACTCTCTCTCCCTTTCTCAACTTCTTCTACACGTTTTGGTGAGGGAAGAAAAGACTTGATGGCTGGAACAATATGTGTTGTTGCATAATTGAGTTGGTGGTGAAAGTGGTGGGGAAAATGGTGGTGAAAGTCAAAAAGTAGATTTAGTGGTAAAATGGAGTGGGGAACAAAATTAATGGAAAGAAAAAGAGAAGAAAAAGAAAGGAAAAAAAATGTAGAGGAGAATTATTGATGTATTTTCTCTGTCTCGGTGATTCTGTAACTGTAAGATGGATCGTGTGCTCGTATATGCTTGATACTGTTTATTTAAATAAATCTCGTATTTCGACATGTGATTTCTCGCTTAAATCGATAAATTATAAAATGAATCTAAATTAAATCCGTAGATTTAATTCGTTTGTTGTTCTAATATTTAAATTAAATCCGCAGATTTAATTAACTCACGAGTCAGAAATAAATCACGACTTGAATAAAGATAAAATCTAATTTCATCTTGCTTAAATAAATAACGTGACTTTGCTAAGTCAGTTATAACTCTCAAATAATATCATTAACTGCTTTAACAATATAAATTCAGGATCATAAGCTGAATTCATATTAGGATAAAAACCGTTTTCATTCACTGATGAACAAAAATAAGCACTCATTACTAGATTTAAAATATATAAAAGAGCGGGTCACTACAAGCACAATCACCAACCTTATAACATTCTAACTCAACAATCATCCACCTATCACAAAAACCAAATTTCCAATACAAAATCCATCACAACACAATAATTAATTCTCATGATATTATGACTTTCTAAAGCATCCTATGTACCCATTTTTTTTTTCAATTCTTTTCTCTCTTTTCTTTTCTTTTTTTTTCAACGACTTGTAGGGTACTAGGATTTTGTCAATCAAGATCAAAGTACATAATCCATAAACACACATCTCCACAAACCAACTACCCCATAACAACAATCTCCAAGCTCCCACCCACGGCTAAACCAAATAAAATGGAAAATAAAAGGCTCAAAGGGGTGAACTAGGATCATATATAGTAATAGGACAAATATGGGATATATAGGCTAGCAAAGACGGCCTTCTACCATCTCAAAGTTATTAAGCACACTATGTGACCTCGAGGGAGAAATCAAGACAAGTTCTAGTGAGAAACATGCATGCTCAAACAATCACTCAAGAATAAGAAATAAGACTGTAAAATGGTGACAGTCAAGGCTCAAATCTCACAGCTTATTTCATTGATTGCAAACACATAGAGACCACGCTTATTATTTATCAATCATGCTCAATCACAACAATATCAACACAAATGCATGCAATTTCACAAGTTTTAAACAGAAATCATCATGAACTAGTTATCCAACAAGACTCTACACAACTCGCATCAGCATCAAGGTATCATCACAGAGAAACCACCAAAGCAAGACTAAGGGAACTCAACGACACAACAAACAAGAACAACCAAAAAGAAAAGTGCACCCACAAAGACACATCCCCCCAAACTTATTCACCACTAAGGAGAATAAGTTTGAAAAGGATTTGTGGGGCACAAAAAAAAAACTAACAAACGAAAAGAAACGAACTAACCAGAAATTAGGTTGCCTCCCAAAAAGTGCTATTTTTAACGTCGTTAGCTCGACAGAACAGCAACCCCTTTAAGGTGGCTGGTACAAGCAGTGCTGCGAACAGCTGCTCCCTGCTCCACTCTTGCCAGCCAAAATGTCTCCTTTCAACTTCTGATCACTTGGATCCTGCCAAGAAAAATGATTCTCATTAAAAGTATTTAGAACATCAACTCTACCCTTACCCGGATCATTTGCTTTCTTGGGCACTTCATCCTTGTGGATGCGGTATGGTTCATAGACATAGAAAGTTTGGCTCTCATCATGAACTCGCAGCGTGAGCTCTACTTTCTCCACATCAATCAAAGCTCTTCCCGTTGCAAGGAACGGGCGCCCCAAAATTAGCGGGATTTTGTTATCATCTTCAATGTCCAGAACCACAAAATCGGCGGGGAGAATAAAATCCCCCACCTTCACGAGCACGTTCTCCACAATTCTACGAGGATAAGTGACCGACCTGTCCGCCATCTACAGCCTCATAGATGTCGGCTTCAACTCTCCAATCGCCAGCTGCTGAAAAATAGATAGAGGCATAAGATTTATGCTCGCCCCCAGGTCGCAGAGTGACCTTCCGAAATGCTGGCCTCCAATAATACAGGAAAGTGTGAAGCTGCCCGGATCTTTGACCTTCGCCGGCAGCTTCCTCTGCAAGATTGCGCTGCATTCTTCATTGAGATTCACCGTCTCAAACTCTCCCAGCCTCCTCTTCCTCGAGATAATGACCTTCAGGAATCTAGCATACTGCGGCATCTCCTGCAGTGCTTCCACCAATGGAATATTAATATGTACTTTCTTGAAGATCTCTAAGAATTTGGAGAACTGCTCTTGCCCCCTCTCTTTCTTCTGGCGCTGAGGGAGAGGTGTAGTCACAGTTGCTGGCGAAGTAGCTTTTTTGCTTTTCATCCTTCTTTCTGCCAGAAACCTCAACAGTGACCTCCTCAGCTCTTTTTTCAATCAGCTGTGCACTCTCATCTTTTGACGTCATGGCCCCTTCCTGCATAGTTCCGCTCAGCAGATCAACCATCTTAAAATGACGCTGGGGAAACGGCATCCACCCAGGAAGACACAGATGAGGTTGAAGTCGTCGGCCTTCCTCATGGACTCTCCACGATAGCTCTCCTCTCTCCGTCTCACGAGATCCATGGCTACCTTCAGAGGTGGCTTCATTCATCAACCCAATGGCCATGCACTGCTCATTTGCATTCACCTTGGCATTGTTTATGAGATTGCCCGACTGTTGGAGTTTGTTAACGGCGGTGGCTATTTGACCCAATTGGGTCTCGAACATCTTCATTTGAGTCCCCACAGCAACGGCATTGGACTCTAGCTTTTCCATCCTCTCGTCGGACTTGGAGATAAATTTCATCAGCAGCTCTTCCAAATTAGGCTTCTTCTCCTCATTGATGACTCCATTGGTGACAGAGAAGCCTGGTGGAGCCTGAAGCGCGTTATTCGGATTCCCATAAGCCAAATTGCGATGTGGACGCCCTCCATGATGAAACTGTTGTCCACTATTGTATCCACCCTGTTGCCCATGCTGAAAGTTCCCATAGTTTCTGCCATTGATGTAGTTGGCGTCTTCTACGCCTGTTGGGATCTCCACAGCCGGCTCAGGATTGCCAACAGTCATAGCATTGATCTTCGAGTTCATCTCTGCCAGCTGAGTCAAAATAAACGCCATAGGGTCCGAACTGGAGGTAGCAGCAACTTTCTTCAAGTGAACTCTCTCGGATGGCCATTGATAGCTCATGGTGGCCATGCTCTCGATGATCTCCATAGCTTCAGAACTCCCCTTCTTGAGCAATGAGCCCCTTGCAGCTGTATCCATGAACATCCTGGTGCGCTCTCCACAAGCGTTATAGAACATGACCACCAGAGTCCCCTCATCAAAGCCATGGGACGGGCACTTTCTCAACTTCTCCTGATATCTCTCCCATGTCTCTGCTAGTGTCTCTCCATAGAATTGTTGGAATTGGAGAATCTCCATCTTTAACTTCAATGTGAGCCCGGGAGGATGGAACTTCCGCAGGAAAAGATCCGCTAAATCCCCCCATACCGAATTAGCTCCCAGCTGCAAAGTTTGATACCATGACTTTGCCTTATCCCGGAGTGAGAATGGGAAACAGAGTCGTATAATGTCATCAGGGACTCCGTTCATCTTGACAGTGCTGCACAACTCCAGGAATTGCGCCAGATGCGCATTTGGGTCCTCCACGGCTTTACCTCCATACTGGTTTTGCTGCACCATGGTGATCAAACCAGTCTTAAGCTCGAAATTATTCGCGTTGACACTTGGAGGCTCATGACACTGATACTGCGGAGTGAACACCTCATTGATGTGAGGCTGCTTCTGAGCCTCGCGGTTTTCCTGTGCCTCAATCAAACGCTGCAGCTGCTCCTTGAGAGCAAGGACTTCTTCTGCGGTAGCCATAGAACTACCTAGCAAACTTCAGAACCAAAAATCAGGACCACATGAAAAAAAAACAGAATTTAAATAAACAGAAATAAAAATCCAGATTAGTATCAAATAATTAACAGATAGTACTGATAAAAATCAGTCCCCGGCAACGGCGTCAAAAACTTGTTCGCTATTTTATTTAACACGCCGCAAGTGTACGGGTGCAATTGTGTACAGTATCAAGCAAGGTCGTATTCCACAGAGACTGATTTAACCAATTCCTATCCTAAATTATTCTACTCTATCTGGAAAACCGGAAAGATGAGTTTTTGTTTTAAAAACTAAATAAATAAACAACAGGAAAGAAAATAAACCAAGCAGCGAAGCAGAGAAACAAATAAGAGAATATTTCCCAAGACAGAGGTTTCAACAGACTCTCCTATCTAACATGTTCAATTCAATTATCAAGATAATCTCCTAAGGCAATCTCAAAACTAGTCTATACCCACTCCTGTGGCATACAAACCGTTGATTACATGCAAGGCTACCGTCCCCGGATTGCACTTCTAACATGCAATTCATAAAAGCTCATAGGATTAACGCCCTCACAGATATCAATTCCCTTTAGAATTAAATATATGTGTTCTATGTTCTTAGTTCAGGTAAAAATTATCATCTCCCGATATCAAATTAAAACCTATGATTATCCTAAATTGGTGGCCAATCAATAAAGCAAACAATTATAACAAGAACATAAAAATGAATAACAATCTCAATTAATTGAATCAAACAGTCAGAAATTCAAATCATGTCTACTCCCTAAACCCTGGGAAAAGGGATTCTAGCCACACATAGACATATGACTAGGAAAACAATATCTCAATAAAACTATAAACATTCAACAATGAAACCGTAGTAGAATCGAGAATCTTCAGTTCTTGCTCCAATGGTGTTCTCCGTCTTCTCAAAGCTCTCCAAAAGATGTAAAATATGATAAAAGGTCTTTAGAAATAAGTTCTTGGGGAGTATTTATATGCCCTAGGTCAAGTAGGACTCAAAAATACCCCAAAATCGTGTAAAAGGCTGAAAAATGGACTTTTGGGCGAAAACTCGGCGACTCGCGCGGCCGCGCGCCTAGACTGCGCGGTCTTCCAGCAAATTCTGCTCCATCGCGCGGCCGTGGCATGCGGCCGCGCGAGCTCTGACGCTTTGCGCAGTAATTTTGTTTTGGTTCATTCTCCTTCGTCCGAACTCCGATTTACTATCCGTTTGCGCTCACGAACTCCTATCGAGACGAACTAAAACTTGTATTTCAGCCAA
Organism: Salvia miltiorrhiza; assembly: GCF_028751815.1. Lineage (NCBI taxonomy): Eukaryota > Viridiplantae > Streptophyta > Magnoliopsida > Lamiales > Lamiaceae > Salvia > Salvia miltiorrhiza. Next base: position 26,688,788 of record NC_080391.1, read on the forward strand.
TGCTTCCAAATTCTGCTTCATTATATCTGAAAATTCGTTCAAACAACAAGCAAGTGACAAGTTCTTGACCATAAACCAATATAAGCTCAAATAAACCAATAAACACACAAAATCCTCATAACTAAACATCAAAAATGACACACCAAGAGGTAAAAATGCATGTTTATCACAAATGAAGACTTGTCTTCATTGTTTTTCACGTCAGCAGTTGTAGAGCACCAGCTGAAAATCCACCAGTCATCGTGACTGTTGAGGAGATCTTTAAACACAGCATCACTCTTCTAGGTTGATGAGGCCGATCCTTCCACACAGATCGTTGAACCTTTCTTCTGGAAGAGCTTTGGTTAGCAAGTCTGCTCTCTAAACTGCGGTCGGAATCCATTCAACAGAGATATCATTCTTTTCGACGTGATCACGAATGAAGTGATGTCGAATAGCAATATGCTTGACTCTGGTGTGATGAACTGGATTCTGGGATATTTGTAACACCCTAATCTAATTAAGGAGTTAAATATAAAATTTAAATAAATATTTAATGCGGAAGTCTTTTAAAATAATTTAAACTCACTTTTAAAATAAATATTTTTGAAAATAACTTTAAGAAAAGAAATCTTTAAATAAAATTGGTTTTTAAGGCACTTTTAAAACGATTTATAAGATATCAAAATTTTCAATAATGTATTCAAATATAAATCTTGATTTTTGAAATCATAAATTTAATAACTTTATTTTCAAAGCACGACATAAAGATATCAAAAAAATAATTAACTAATTAATAAAACTTGTACTAAGGAAAAACTCTAAATATGAAATAATATCTTTTTAGCAGCGGAAAATATAACAAAATAAAATCTTTATATAATTAAAAATTATGTATATATCCATATATATATTTTTTTTTGTAAAGATATAAATTCTTAAATAAATATTTGAAATGAATTTAAATATAAAATCAACAAGTCATGACATTAAAATAATATAACAACATTTATTTAAACAAATCACACACAAATCTCAAATAGTATAGAATTTCAGAGTTTACATATCCAAAAGATATCACATGAAATAACATAATATGTTTTAAGAAACATTTATTTTTAAATAGATGCGACGCGCCCATTCGACTCTCCACGCCTCCAATATCATTCACCTGAAACTGTTGAATATGGGATGAGCATACATGGTACACTCAGTGTGGAAACATGCAATAGTTGTCCATGTTAATAAAATGGTAACACATATTGTCATAACGTAACATAAATTCCATACGCACTGTGGCAATCCAAGGACTTTAATGTCCCGGACCCTATATATGGGCCCCTGGCGACAATATAATGGTTGCAACCCTGTAACATGAAATCGCATTGTGGCATACCAAGGACGGTGAAGTCCTGGACCAATTATGCTGGCCCCTAGCGATAAATATTTTTACAACACATACGGTAAACACATAATATTAAAATGGACAAATATTAACCACGTGCATGTACTGAAATAAATCCCACACCTGTAACTTGAGCTTTGAAAGTTAACTGCGATAATTTAAAGTTCACGTCCTAATCGCGCCGCACCTAGTCAGATAAATTTAAATAATAAGACATGAGGGCCTAATTAAACTTTAGAAAATAATTTAGATTATAGGATCATATAAAAATAATTGATCTAATAAATTTAAGTAGTAAAATATATTTTCTTATAAAAAAATTTGGGTTGATATTTAAAATCAAGTGTAACCTATTTATAAGAAAATTTGCAGCCCAAAATAGTCCATTAATCAAAGTAAAAACTTTAGCCCAAACATTTAAATAACCTAAGCCCATGCTTTAAGCCCAATACCCATTTTCTTCTTGCTTAAAAGCCCACTCTCTCTAACTCCACACACACACACGCCAAATACCCACTCAAACACACGCACACACACACTCAGCACACACAACTCACGCACACCACACACACTCAAACTCCCAGTCCCAGTAGCCCCCATTTCCCTTCTCCCTCTCTCTCTCGGTCCCTCTCCATACCGCGCCTCCCTCTTCTCCGGCGTCCCTCGCCGCCTGCCAGCGCCTCCTCCTGGCCGACAGCAGCGGCACCCGCACCCTTGTCGCCGCCGTGTCGACAGCACAAGCCGGTCAAGCCGCCTTCTCCCTCTTCCTGATCAGAGACGCACGGTCGAGACCATAGCACCGCCGCCCTGCTCCTGTCTCCTTCCGCCACCGCCCCTGCTTCCGTCCGCCGGCCGCCGCCCTCGTTGCCGCGGCAGCACCCCATCGCCACTCTTTCTTCGATCTACTTCTTCCTCTATTTCTATTTCCCCCCTTTTTCTCTATCTATTTCCTTTTTCCATGTAATTATAAGATTTATTCTATTTGATTTCCTTATGGAAATTACAGTAAAAGGATGTGTGCATATTTTGATTTGAAAACAAAATTCTGTTGTAAAGTTTTGATTTTTGGCAGAAATGAGAAACCATGAATGAAAAAGAAACTTTGCAAAAATAATTAAAATTTACCAGCTGGGATTCGTAGGGAGAATCTGCAGATTTTAGTTAAATGAACAGATGAAGAGGTGAGTTGGGGATGAGGAATTGAGGTTTAAATAGATTGATTTCGTCAAAGATTTGAATGTGAAAGAAATCAAAAATTTGCTGCCTGTGAAGAAAAAAATCAAATCTTACGGAAAGTGAAATGGTGAAAGCGTTGAATGAATAATGGGAGTTTGAAGCTGAATTTGATTTGGCTAATCTCATAGAAAAAAATGGGCTGGATAAAGTCAAATAGCAAAAATATATGCTAAATAAATTCTGGAAATGAAACGTGTATGGACATATTACGTGGCTGGAGTATCAATAAATTTGTGAGATGATATATGAAAATATTTATGGATCTGAAGAATCATGTTGAATTCAATCAGGCCCAACACGTAAAATTATATAAATATTTTATCTAAGGCCCAAATTCATATTAAAAGAATATTTGGAAAAATAAATTTCTATTTCTATAGATATAATTTATAGTTCAAAGTCACATCTAACTAGGGGCGCGATTAGATAATTCATGACATAGACTAAAATTTTAAATAACCTCACAATTTAAATATGAAATGCTTCAAAATAATTTAAATATGAAAAACAAAAATTTAAATGAATTATTTGGTTTCGGGCTGTCACAATATTGCAATAGCACTGGAGCTGTCGCAATAGATTGGAACTTCATTTTCTTCGATCCTATAGTCCTTCAACTGTTGGACTAACCATAGGAGTTGTGAACAGCAGCTTCCCGCAGCAACATATTCAGCTTCAGTCGTGGAGGTGGCGACTGAAGTCTGCTTCTTTGAAAACTATGAGATGAGCTTGTTGCCTAGGAATTGACAGGTTCCAGAGGTTGATTTGCGATCAATTTTGCATCCTGCAAAATCTGAGTCTGAATATCCGATGAGCTTGAAGTCGTCGTCAGCTGGGTACCACAATCCCAAATTAGGTGTGCCTTTGAGATATCGCAAAATTCATTTTGCAGCATCCATATGAGCTTCGTTTGGATCTAACTGATATCTTGCACAAACCCCGACTGCAAACGCAATATATGGTCTGCTAGCAGTCAAATACAGCAATGATCTAATGATTTCTCTGTATTTGGTTGATGATACAGATTTTCCTTCTGAGCCTGGATCAACTTTCCAGTTTGTGTTCATTGGGATCTTGACTGATTTCATGTGCTGAATACCAAACTTGTCGATCAGTTCCTTGGCGTACTTGGACTGATTGATCAGTATTCCTTCGCTGGTCTACTTGACATGTAATCCAATAAAGAAATTCATTTTTCCCATCATGGACATCTGAAACTTATTGGTCATGATATCAGCAAACTTCTTGCACATGCGTTCGGATTTGGATCCGAAAATTATGTCATCGACATAGATCTGAACAAGTAGGAGATCTTCTCCTTCTTTGAGAGTGAACAAGGTTATGTCCACTGATCCTTTCTTGAACCCTTGTTCTACAAGATACTCAGAGAGAGTATCATACCATGCTCTTGGAGCTTGCACGGATTCCTACGTAGGGCCCACTAGCCAGTGCCGTCGGGGTGAACTCCTCAAGCATGGAAAATAGCCCGAGAAAACTCGAAACGCTCGATTTTTTTGCCGCGCAACGCGCTTTCGAGCTACGCCAACTGCTCAACGGCGTCGGGCTCGACGGGAGCTTCCCGGGCATACGCCGTGGGTACCGTTGTTTTGAAAAAGTAACGACCATTCTATCTTTGGAATCACGCACTTACGCCTGACCGCAACAGCTATAAGAGAATAAAACACGGTGTTACTAATGGGTGCGATCATACCAGCACTAATGCACCAGATCCCATCAGAACTGCGAAGTTAAGCGTGCTTGGGCGAGAGTAGTACTAGGATGGGTGACCACCTCGAGAGTCCTCGTATTGCACCCCTTTTTGCCGCCCCGCGGTCCCCTTATGTTTTTTATTTATTCTCGCTCGTTTTTTTAGCTTTGTCGCGAGTACGGATCGAATGAATTCGAATCGCTATGCTTTACGCGTTGCACGGATTCCTACGTAGGGTCCACGTGCCAGTGCCGTCGGGGTGAACTCCTCAAGCATGGAAAATGGACCGAGAAAACTCGAAACGCTCGATTTTTTCGCCGCGCAACGCGCTTTCGAGCTACGCTAACTGCTCCACGGCGTCGGGCTCGACGGGAGCTTCCCGGGCATACGTCGTGGGTACTGTTGTTTTGAAAAAGTAACGACCGTTCTATCTTTGGAATCACGCACTTACGCCTGACCGTGGGGCAATTACTGTAGATCCGCAAGCACAGAGCGGAAGTAATTTTGCCTTACGGAGAGAGAATTTATTCTCGCCTCGGTTCTGCATCTTTTCCATTTATCGTCATTCTATTTTCTACACTACCAAATAACAATCGTAAGGTAAAATTACTTCCGCTCTGTGCTTGCGGATCTATGCTATCCATGTACTTTGTAATAATGAAATAAAGGACAAAGTTACCTACTTGGTTGAGTCTCCTAATTTATGGCATGATAGATTAGGACATGCTAATCTAAACACACTATGTCGTTTAGTGAATTTAGATTTATTGCCAAAATTGACTTTCGACCAACAAAAAAAATGTGAAATCTGTGTTAAAGCTAAAATGGCAAAATCTCCTTTCCATTCAATGGAACGATCAACAAAACCTCTTGAATTGATTCACACTGATCTATGTGATTTAAAACTTGTGCAAACAAGAGGTGGAAAGAATTATTTTATAACATTTATAGACGATTGCACAAGATTTTGCTATGTGTATCTTTTGAGAAGCAAAGACGAAGCATTCGAAGCTTTCAAAACATACAAAAATGATGTTGAAAATCAACTTAACACCAAAATCAAAATGATTCGAAGTGATCAAGGTGGCGAGTATGTTGCACCTTTTGAAGAATTTTGTTGTGCAAATGGCATTATTCATCAAATGACTGCACCTTATTCTCCACAATCTAATGGTGTTGCAGAACGAAAGAATAAAACATTGAAAGAAATGATGAATGCTATGTTGATAAGCTCAGGCCTATCACATAACATGTGGGGGGAAGCTATTCTTTCGGCTAATAAAATTTTGAATAAATTACCCCAAAAGAAACAAGATAAAACTCCATATGAATTATGGAAAGGAAGGAAGTCGTCCTATAAATATACAAAAGTGTGGGGGTGCTTAGCAAAAGTTGAAGTACCAAAACCCAAACAAGTAAAAATAGGACCGAAAACTGTTGATTGCATCTTCATAGGATATGCAAACAATAGTAGTGCGTACCGATTCTTGGTACACAAATCGGAAGTACCCGATATAAATGCAAGAATGATTATAGAATCAAGAAACGCCATATTTTTTGAAACTATATTCCCTAAGAAAGAGAAGAATTATACAAGTTCGAAAAAGAAAACTTATGATGAAATTTTGCTTAAGGATAATGGACCAACACGTGAACCAACACCGCAACCAAGACGCGGAAAGTGAACAAAGACTGCAAAAACCTTTGGTCCGGATTTCGTAGTTTATACTTTAGAAGACGAACCAAAGACAATCAAGGAACCATTGTTTGGTCCTGATGCCGATCTATGGCGTGAAGCTATCAATAGTGAAATCGAGTCAATCTTATCCAATCACACTTGGCATATTGTTGATCTTCCTCCAGGAAATAAACCTTTGGGTTGCAAGTGGATTCTTAAGAAGAAATATAAAGCCGATGTATCTATTGATAAGTACAAAGCATGTTTGGTAGTTAAAGGCTACAAACAAAAGAAAGGGTATGATTACTTTGATACATACTCTCCAGTCACTAGAATTACATCCATTAGAATGCTACTTGCTATAGCCGCATTATATAATCTTGAGATACACCAAATGGATGTAAAAATGCCATTTCTAAATGGAGATTTAGAAGATGAGATATATATGGAACAACCCGAAGGGTTCGTGATTCCCGGCCAAGAAAACAAAGTTTGTAAACTTGTCAAGTCTTTATATGGACTTAAACAAGCTCCCAAACAATAGCACGAGATATTTGACCAAGCAATGATGTCAAATGGTTTCAAAATCAATGAATGTGATAAATGTGTGTACATCAAAGGAACATCCGACAACTTTGTCATTATCTGTCTTTACGTTGATGATATGCTAATTATGGGTAGCAATAATAAAATCATCGTAGAAACTAAGGAAATGTTAAAGAAGAACTTTGACATGAAAGATATGGGATTAGCGGATGTGATTCTAGGAATTAAGATCCTTAGAACATCCGAATGAATAGTCTTATCACAATCTCACTATGTTGAGAATGTGCTTAAGAAATTCAAAGCTTTCGATCTACCTCCGGCTAAAACACATGTTGACTTAAGTATACACTTAGCCAAAAATCGAGGAGAACCTGTATCACAATCGGACTATGCTAGAATTATTGGAAGCCTAATGTACTTATCAAATTGTACAAGGCCAGACATAGCATATTCTATTAGCAAATTAAATCGGTTTACAAGTAATCCCGGAAAGGATCATTGGACCGCATTGATAAGAGTGTTGAGATACTTAAAACACACAATATCTCATAGTATACACTATTCGAGATATCCCGCAGTTTTGGAAGGGTATTGTGATGCCAATTGGATATCCGACACTAAAGACTCTAAATCCACAAGTGGGTCTGTATTTAGCATTGGTGGAGGAGCAATATCATGGAAATCTTCTAAGCAAACATGTATAGCCCGATCTACAATGGAATCGGAATTTATTGCTCTAGACAAAGCCGACAAAAAAGCCGAATGGTTAAGAAACTTCTTAGAAGATATTCTCTGTTGGGAAAACCTTTGCCTCCGATTATGATACATTGCGATAGCATGGCTGCCATAGGGAGAGCAAAGAATAGTTTGTATAACGGTAAATCTCGACATATCCGTCGAAGACATAATATCGTTAGACAATTGATCACTACAGGAATAATGTGCATTGACTATGTAAAGTCAAAAGACAATATTGCGGATCTGTTTACTAAAGGTATTAATCGTGATCAATTATATAACGCAATAAGGGGAATGGAATTAAAATCCACACGTTAAAGAACTTTCATAGTGGTAACTCAACCATGATGACTGGAGATCCCAAGAACATGGTTCAATGAGACAACTAAATTATGGAAGTTCAAGTTGAGCACTTGAAACTTTCAAAATTCATTCTCATAGATGCGCAAGTGCAAAACCTGCAGCTTGTGGTAAAAGGTAAGCCTTTTAAAAGCTTTTAATGATTCCTATAGCCTTAATAGGTGGAGTATGGCAGAATACTCTTTTTAGGAGATCACCTATATAAGTGAAGAAGTGAGGCCGCTTCAATTATCGATAACACTTAATTAAAATAAGTGAAGATGGAGTTGGGGAAGGGGGCATGTCATTGTGAGATATACTTTTTTTTCCTTTTCTTTTTGAATAAAATTATACAAGGTTAAAATTGTAACTTAATTAAATCTAGAGTACCAAATAACTGCATCATGATATCTATATTTTATATCATTTTTACTAAACACATAAATACTACATAATAAATTTCGGTTATATATAAAAAAGGAAAAAAAGGAACCCTTGAATGCACAGAAGAGCAAGCTAAGGGCGGAGCCTCGTTAAAACCTATATAGGAAAACCCTTGCGGGAAAACCCTATATAGGAAAAAGAGTGCTCTGAACAACCGACCAAGACGAGAAAAAAGAGAGCGGAGGACAGCTTCAGGAGCTCCGGCCTAACCATCGCCCCCAAGCTGCCAAGCTCGAACAACACAAAACCAGAAAACAACAAGAACAAGCGAGAAAGAACTCGCCACAACCCACCAAAAAGCCGAAGACACCTAAATACGACGAGTGTGACTATGAGAAGACATATCCACTCGAACAACATCTTTGATTTCCGCGATTTCCTGCGTCCACCAACCTTCATGGCGAGACGGATGAGCCATAATATCAGCTGCTGCGTTCCCTTCCCGATAGATGTGTGAAACCTTGAAAACCATGTCCTCAAGACGACTAAGAGTATTAATCCAGTAAGCTCGAAAACGCCAAGGTACCTCCATGCTGCGTTGTTGGAGAAGTCTCACCACATAAGTCGAATCCGCTTCAAGCCAAATCCGACGCCAACCACGACCATGAGCAATGGCAATTGCTGTTATGACAGCTAGAAGTTCCGCTTCAAAGGCAAACCCAGAACCACCTTTAATATGAAAACAACCGCACACAAAAGCACGATGGTCTCTAAACACACCCCCAGCCGAAATAAGCCCCGGAGCTGCAGAAGCCGAACCATCAGTGTTAACCTTGATCCAGCCGATGTCCGGCGGCCACCAAAAGACCGAAACGAATTCCGGAGGAGGAGCAGGCCTAGACTTCACCTCGAGGCTGCGAAGAGTGAGATAATCGCTCCAAACATTGCTCATGAAGCCAAGTTTCCGAAAATTATCTGTTTCCTTATATGTCGTCTTGACAACTTTCATTACTTTAACCGCACAAAACTCCTGGTCCTCAAAAACCGCATTATTCCTACTTGTCCAGATCATCCAAATCAAAGTGATGATTCCAATCTTCCAAAGATTCTGCAAAAGGGTGCTGAAATTGGAGTTCCAAGCAATAACCAAGAATGAGATAATGTCCTGACAGCTCATGAGCTCTTCTTTTCCAAACCAAGAAAGGAGGGTTCGCCATATAGGGGCCACCCGCTGGCATTGCTAAAAGAGGTGATCGATGGATTCAGCCTCGTTCCAGCAGATCGAGCAGACGTTAGGTGTAGTGAGACCTTGGCGCCGTAAGCAATCAACCGTTGGTAGCCTACCATGAATTAGACGCCAACAAGTCAGGGATCTGCGCACCGGGATAGCAGAATCCCAAAGCCACGAACCCCAAGAAACCTGCGGGTAACGATGAGAAATATTCGCAAAAGCAAGGGCCGAAGTGACGTTACCTCTGAGAGAGTGTTTCCATAAACGAGTATCAGCGTTATGTTGCATCTGAAGAAGAAGAATGTCACCGACGATATCCGGAAAATTCTGAACAAAACTCTCTGTGAAGTGCCAAACCCCCTCAAAAAAATAGTCAGCAACCGAGTGATTGAGCGCCTCCCACAGAAAACCCGGAATTCCCATTCTGTCACAAAGCCTATAGCCGAGCCAGTTATCCGTCCAGAATAAGGTCGAACGACCATCACCAATAGCAGAGTAAGAGCTGCTCACCAGATCAGTAATCTCATGCTTTAAACCCAGCCAAATGGAAGAGTTAGCAACATTTTTCCTAGCATGACCATGTGGGGTTAAATATCTTGAGCGCAGGACATCCGAAGCAATGTCGCCTCCTTTGATCACATTCCACGCCAGTTTCATTAAAAAGCTTTTGTTCATGAGGGTGAAAGACCTCAAGCCAAGACCTCCCTCTTCCAGAGAAGCGCAGCAACGATCCCATTTTACCGCACAAGAAGGCTTCTGATCAATGTTACCTGTCCAAATGAAATTTCGACATTTCCTATCCAGCTCATGAAGAAGCGATTTCGGCCATCTGAACACCATCATGGTGTGAACAATGGAGCTCTGAATCACCGATTTAACCAAACAGAGCCGCCCCGCCATAGAGAGATTAAGACCAGCCCACCGCGAGAATTTCTGAACAATCCTGTCTTTAATCCCCATAAACTGAGCAGCCTTGGGACGACCCACAAAGAGGGGGGCCCCTAGGTAAGTGACATGATCGCTACCCTGCGTAAACCCTAGAACACGATTGATACCTCTCTTCATCGGAGTTGCAACCCCTTTCGCAAAGTAGACGCGAGATTTTTCAAGACTACACACATGCCCCGACAATCTGCCATAGTACTCAAGAATATGCTTAATCTTCTTAGCATTCCGAACCGAAGCTTTGCAGAAGACCAAGATATCGTCCGCGTATAAGAGGTGCGTTGGAAAGTCCATACATCGACTATAACTCATAGGGACGAGGTGTCTAGAGTTCACGCAATTGATGAACAGAAAGCTGAGTAAATCCTCTGCGATACCAAACAAAATGGGAGAGAGAGGATCACCTTGACGAACCCCTCGAGTGCAAGCGAAATAGCCACTGAGACGCCCATTATAAAGGATGGATATGCGAGCAGATCTGAAAATAATGCTAATCCAAGCAATGAAAGTGTCGTGATATCCCAAAACTTTGAGAATTTTAAGAATGAAGTCCCATCTCATAGTATCAAAAGCCTTCTTGATATCGATCTTACAGGCCATGTTAGATTTGCGGTTCGTCCTGTTCATACAGTTGAAACCTTCGGAGCCCAGCGTAATACAATCATGAATGGAGCGCCCGCTTATAAATCCAAACTGATTGGGAGAGACCGTGACAGCAGCAATTCTATTCAATCTAACCGCCAAAATCTTGGAGATGATCTTGAAGAAAAAGTTAGAAAGAATGATCGGTCTCAAATCCGACACCGTGGAAACCGAGTCCGTCTTAGGGATCAAAATCAAAGTACTCGCGTTGCAACCGTTCGGAAGATAAGAATTGAGAAAGAAACAGCGAACCGCTCTGATGATATCCTCCTGAATAATATCCCAACAGGTGTGAAAAAAAGTTCCCGAAAAACCATCGGGGCCCGGGGCACTCTGCGCATCCATGCTACGAACAGACGCAACAATCTCTAAGTCCGAAGGGATAGCGGTCAGCTCATTATTCTGCTCCATAGTGACTTTCATATCAAGGTTAGCCTCCAACTCAACAATATCCACATCCTCCGCCGTTCCTTGAGAGAACAAGCTCGTAAAGTGGTCCACAATATGCCTCTCAATACTAACTTGATCATAAACATGCGCCCCACCAATAATGAGATGACCAATAAGCAAGCCAGACTTGCGATACTTCAACATTCTGTGGAAAAAAGTAGTGTTTCTATCGCCATCTTGAAGCCAAGAGATTCTGCTGAGCTGCTGCAAGTGGGTATTCTTTCGAGAAAGCAAAGAATTGATCTCTGCCTGCTTCGCGATCTCCTCATCAAACAAAGCATCAGTATATCCTTCTCTAGAAATGTGGGTTTGAGTGTTAAGTAAGCCCTGCTGAAGCTCCGCGATCTTGGTGTCCACATTACCAAAGCCCGTTTTATTCCAAACCCGAAGCGCCCCCTTAAGACGCTTAAGCTTCAACATCACTGTGAGAATAGGGCAGGGAGTGTTAATATCTTCCCTCCAGGAAGACCTCACAACCTCCAAGAAATCCGGGTGGGTAGTCCACATGTTAAGAAAGCGAAAAGACCTTCTCCCAGGAATGATGGACGGGGTGCATTGAAGCACGATGGGGGAATGATCGGAAGTGAGTCTGGGAAGAACATTCGTAGTCACAGAATTCCAGAGATCCGAAAAAGAGGGAGAGACTAAGGCCCTATCCAGCAGAGATTCAACATGTGAAGGAAGAAATCTTCGACCAGACCAGGAGAACTGAAGTCCCGTTGCATGGGGTTCCAGAAAGCCCGTGTCGTCAATAAATCTACAAAAATCCAAACAAGAGGCACGAGAGGGCATAATAGAGCTAAGACGTTCATGCGCGCCCTTAACTGCATTGAAGTCCCCCATAAAAAAAGGTGTTTCCATTAATAAAGTGGAGAAGGTCATACCAAAGATCCCGTCTGAGCAACGAGTCGTTAGCTCCATGAACCACAGCCACACGGAAGCATTTGTTCTGCCAAGAACACTCTGCAACAATAGTTTGAGCCGAGGAGAACACGATATTAGTGATAACATTGGGTTGAGCAAGTAACCAGATGTTAGGACGCCGAGGAATTCTGTTATTCTGGTGTCTCGGAGAGAGGTTAAGAGAGCGCCAAAAACCCATCGAAACTTTCTGTAAATTAATCTTGGGTTCAATAATACCCACAATAATCGGAGAAAAGGAGCGGCAATGCTCCTTTAAAAGCAGTTTGGATTCGTCCGTGCAGCCCCGGACGTTCCAAACAATCACATTCATAAGAACGTTCAAAAGTGTGGAGAAGGAGTTTCCTCCCTCTCCATTTCCGCCGCCCAGCTTTTAGCAGCCATATTGTCCATCGTGCGCAAACTCGGCCTTTCTGGGGCTTCTATAATATAGTTCTGAACCTTATCTCCCATTTCCGCTGATTTCCTGAGCCTATGTTTAATAGAGTCAGCTGCTGGGGTATGAAGGGTTTTGCCTCCACGACCGCTGCCCGGAGGCCTACCCCTTCTTTTGGCAACTTCTTGTTCTTGGATGTAAGCTTCCAATTTTTGAATTTTCATGGCATTCTCTATCGCCAGAGCTTTCAAATCTGGGTTATTATCCGTAGAAACTCCAGCTTTCCAAATTTCCGGATCATGATTCTGCTCCTCATCAATGACAATGAGATGATTTAAAGTCGAGCTGGGCTCATCCACCAGTTCGGGCATGTCCGTGCCCTTCATCTTCTCATTTATCTCAAGATCCTCTAAGACTTCGAAAGTATTGTTGGTTGGAGTCGACATCGGCATGACCGATTTCTTTGGCAAGAGGACTTTCGCCTGACATCTAGTCTCCGTAATAGTCACGGGCTCCAGTTGCTGTTTCTGCTGCCAGACCGGCCCCTTCTGAATCTCAGTCTCAGGTGAAAGTTTTTTCGAGTTCTCCTCCGTCTGCATGGGGCGTACGGTATTGCTTGGCTCAATTTTCTTCTCCGAATCAACTTTTTTGGTCTCTTTAGATTTGTATCTCCGACACTTATCAATGAGATGTCCGGTCAGTTTGCAATGTTGACAGAACGGGGGCAGCGCTTCATAGGAGAACTCAACGTAGATAGAGCTATTATCTTCTTCAATCATTAAGGATTCCCTTAGGGGTAGGGAGAGATCAAGTTCAATAAGGACACGTGCATAATGACCCACATCTCTATCCGCCGATCCTCCATCAATGCGAATTGGATTACCCAAGTACCTTCCAATCGCCGAGATAACCTCCGGATGCCACAGCTCAATTGGCAAATAGTAGATACGAACCCACACTTGCGCCATGGAGGAGAATTCTTTGTATGGATCAAACTTCGGGACCCATTCACGAAGTCGCAGTTGGCCTTGAGATAAATCGAGGTTGAGTTTCCCCTTGGCAGTTTTCTTGTCCTCCAAGGAACTGAACTTGAGGGTGAAAAAACCTTTTCCCATAGGAATTAATTGCCATGAATTCGAGATCTTCCAAATATTTTGTAACTCACCTTTTAATTCATGCACAAGTTTGGGTTTGGTGCCTTTGCGCAGCATTAATCTGCCTATGAGAGCATGTTTGAAATCCGCAATCCGTTCTTTGTAGAACTCCAGTGGAATTGAAAGAGTATCGACTCCTCCCAAGGAGGAAGCATGAAGTGCTTGGAATCGGTGGGCGGGGAGATCCGGCTTCCTTTGACGCGGTCTCACAGCAGCCGCATAGTTAAGAGCAGTAGGGGTGTTCTTCGGCGAAGACGGACCGGTGGTTTCAGCGGTGGCAGCATCCGACTGCTTAGGTTTGATACCCAGACTATCATTATTTTTAGGGTTTACTGGAGAAGATGGTGTTGCAGCCGAGTGAGGCGTGAAGTTGTTCGATATAGCAGGAAGGTTTAGAGCCGAACGGTCATGACCATTACGAGGCGAATGGCCGGAATCCATCACGGCGGCGGGCAAGGCTAGGTGGAGAGGGAGGCGGCAGCGGGCATGGCCTTAGGGTTTTTCTCAAATTAAATTCTAAACACATAAATACTACAACAATCTTACTTTATCTATAATATATATCTTAATTTTATCTATCTTAGCTTATCCTAGCATACCTATCAAACATGCTCTAAATAAACAAGGAAGCTTGGTCCTTATGCATGTTGTGACAACCTCCTACAATAACACACAATTTTCTAATAAATTAGAAAAATTAACCTTTAAATTAATTTATTTCTAGGATCCAATTGGGGTCACTTTGCAAAACATTAAATTTAATTTTCTAATAATTTCCCCCCATTGCATGTAAGTTATGTAACTAACGTACATGCTCAACAAACCCCATATATTCAATTTAAATTATAGTTTGTGGCGAGCATCATTTAGTAAGACGATAGATAATAATGAATACCACTTAATAACTTAGTACGATACATATATCCTATGGCAAGCATCTTTTGTTAGTAAAGGCTAGTTGGGTGTTAGGACAACGATACTCGATATATATGTAAATGAATTATTAAATTATAAAAGAGAAAATTCTCAAAAAAAATAAAATTGAAGTGATGAAATTCACCTACTTTGCCAAGAAAATACTGCTGATTAAATGTCGGCTTGCACAGGATCACAAGCTGTCAAATCTGAAGCCGTTCATATTCATAATATGATGCTCAATGAAGTGTGACGATGATTTCATAAAACCGAAATTAATTAAATTGTTAGTTTAGGATTATGGGATGGCTAACACAGGCAACTTTTCTCTCCCAAAATGTTTACACCAAGAATAATGGCAATGCCATTCACACCAATCAACACAAGGGAACAAGTACAAGTGAAATGCCAAGGCAAACCACCACCACAATTTACACAAACAAGTCACTCACTCATATGCACAACTCAAGCACCCACCTCATAAAGAAAATACACCAGGATCTCAATAATCTGTACTGCTCTGAGATGTCGATTTTCTACTCAAAAAATTCTGCCGGCTTTACATGCAACAATCTTCTTGTTGTAGGAGCAGGTGGAGCCAGTCCGGGAATATCCCTTATGCTTTTGTTGTTGGGATTCACAATCTGATAATATACACACAGCTCCAAATTGTCAGTCAGTTGCCATGCTTGTCATGAACAACACAACACTTCAAACATAAGATGTCGGATATAAATAACCAAAAAGAACAGAGAATGTGTGTGCGCGCGCATGTGAACAAGGCAATCCAGACTGAGATTGATGCATTAGTTCAGACACACACGAGCCATATGGATCAAAGCGATCCAGACTGAGATTGATGCATTAGTTCAGGCACACACAAGCCATACGGATCAAGATCTTCTTTCCCAATATATGACCGAGCAAAAGTTACCTAACCATTCAAGAACAAGGGTACAAAGAAAAGGCACTGTTTTATGTTTCTTACTTCATGGATAGTGACACAATCAAATCCCTCTTCTTATGCAGTTTTACTCAAATGGAAAGATGGATTAAAATCAGCAAAAAAGAGAATTGTGAAGGACAGAACAGAGGTACAGGAAATACCTTCACAACGATTATGGAAATAACCCCACATACAATCAGAAAAAGGAACAGCATGATGCATTTGTCAGTAGCCACCTGAAGAAAAAAAAACTCTAGTCTTGTTAAAGAAAGAGATAGTCAATCTAGTCCTAAAAGTTTTAATCCATTCAGATGTGAAAATGAAAATTTTGCACAAACTAGTACCACCGTCTCATGGGTAGCCAGAGAGTACTAACTTGCAAAATATCATACTTCCTCCATCTACGAAAAATTTGCCACAATTTCCTTTTCGGTCCGTCTACGAAAAGTTTGTCACTTCCATTTATAATAATCGGGTCCACACAACTCCACTCACATTTAAAGTGGGACCCTCACTCCACTAACAACTTCACTCACATTTTATTAAAACTCGTGTCGTCCACAATGTGGCAATTTTTTTGTGGACGGAGGGAATAATATTCAATAGACACAGTTCAGGTTAGAATTTTTGACGAGTCTACCTGTCTGCCAATCTCTTTTACAAGTTGTGAAGCTTTTTTGATGGAGAATTGGATTGTATCCAGTTCATTGACTACACGACCCATTTGTTCAGTCTGTATGCATTGAAAAACACGTCAGCGATATAAAGTGAAGCAGTTGAGGCTGATAACAATAGTATTCACATTGGTTCACTCACTTGGCCTTTCAAAGTAGTAGCAGTTTGCGTTCCCACTTCAATAGTTTTGTGAACAACCTAACAATAACAAGGAATTTCGAATTCCAATAAAAACCAATCTAGCATTCAAGAATGGAAGTAAATTTTGTTCCACCTGTTTGGAGCGCTCAATGGCTTGGTCCGTTTCATCCATTGACTTCATTCCAGCATCAATAAGCTGCTGATTTGACATTTCTACATTAATAAATGAAGATGAGAAGAACATTCAGCCATAAAGATCAATACAAGAACTATTGAATAGAAGATTCAAAGCTAATTGAGCAAAAAATTATACTGCTCATTATAATCCAACAGCATGGAATGTCCATCACAATCAAGTCCTAATGATGGAGCTGTTAATTCACATCTTACTAGGCGGCAATAAATAGAAGCTAAAAATTATAAACAGATACAACATCTAGCTATTCCCTTATAAGTATGACAGGGAACACTGTCTTCTCGCTTTCTCTCCTATGTATCAGCACATGTTTTCACCAAAAAAGAAAAGGCTGAGTCTGTAATAAAACCTGATGCAACTACTACATTTTCTTCAGCTGTGGGATCACTGGCACCAATTCCCATATCAAAAAGTTCAACTCTCTTGTTCCCATATGTGCTCATGTAGCTGCATCGACAAAAAAGATAGAGCAGCAAAAATTAAAACAAAGAACATACATTATTTACTGGAAGATATAAATAAAATAGCTATGTAGTATCACATCACTCCATCCCTTTTTTAGACTAGAAGAAGAAAATTATACTCACTCCGTCCACGAAAATTGTGGTCTTTTTGCTGTTTTCATGGACGGTGGGAGTATTCTTTACAGAAATGGAGTTTTGCAAAGTTATGAGTAATCCCTTAGTAAGGTTGAGAGTCTGTCGAAATACAGCCTAGCTAAATCTGATACAACAAAAGCTTTTCTACTTTAGCAATTCCATAAAAACTATTCCACGCCTCTAAACATTCCTCTCTATCTTTAAAGATTCTTTAAATTCTTTCAAGCCAAAGAGACCAACATAAGGCAGTCACTCCCCGTAAAAACTTGCCCTGCTTGCCAATGAATCCCCCAAGATTGGATAAGAACAGATCAATGGCCAAGCCAAAGAAGATTCCTAGTTGATGCAATTTAAGTCGTAAGACAGTAAAATAGAAAGCTATGAACTATAATGATGTTAGTTCTGGAACAAGGGGGATTTTTTTTCACATGATATATGCAAGAGATCATTAACGAGGCATAAGAGGATGCAAACAAGAAACTCAGATCTGCATTTGCAAATAATCCTATAAAAGTGCAGCTTCTCTCCAGCAAGTTAACATTACCTGAGTCATTTTTACATTTTAACAGATAAACAACACAAGCATGTGGTAGGCCGAAATTATGACAACAAGTATCTGAAACCATATCACAGATCATTACTCACACGAACCAGCTTCCAATTAACACACAAGCAAGAGTTGTGGACCTATCATGAAACATGTCTAAAACCATTATCATAGATCATTAAGCACATGAACCGGCTTCCTATAAAGCTGTAGACCTACTGTGAAGCATGTAATGGAGAACTAATACTGTGATGATTAGCATCTGAAACCATTTTTAAGCATAGTAACCAGCAGGTCCCTATAAGGTCATACAACAAAGTAAAAGGAAATAATGACGTAGATGTGACCATGGTTAAAGCATCAGTTCACACACTGTAGGACAAGATGCCAATTCATGTTTTACGATCCTCTTATTCAGAGCAAGGCTACATATAGATTCAAAATATTGAACTGAGATAGAGTACTTACGTCTTCCTCAAGGCTACATATGAATTCAACTCTTTGATCTGCAAGCAAAATCAATAAAAGAATACATAAATCATTAATTAAAACTAACACCAAATATTTAATCAAAAAATGTCAGTCCGTGCAGGTATTGCATTGGGCATCAACTTCTACGTGTTCAAAAACTCCAACAGAAGCACACCGTAAATATGATGAACTGCAGCTGCATCTAGAACTTAAAAGATAACTATAGGAAGCTACTAATATGATACCATCCTACCCGATGATTATTAAATTACCCACTGGCAGTGTAGCACCCATCCAGTCAATACATATCCTCTTTAACACTAGATTCAATACCGAATATATTAAAACATGGAACTGTTTCCATGAAAAGCTCCAGTACGTCAGGAAATAGTGAATAAAACTCAAGAAAAAGCTCCTATAGTCAATCTTTATCATTCACATCCTCTAGTAATGTATTCTAGACAATCTTAGTGAACCACGACGATATGGACGAAATAAAACATGAATGATTCAAGAAAACAAGATATGTTAAAACAAGAAGGACGTGAAGGTCAACTCAAAAGCACTGTAGTTACCATGGATTGCTTCTCATCATTAAGCTGCTTGGTCACCTCTGGAGGATTTCTGCTTTCCTCATCTTTAATTTCGCGATCAAATTCTTTAACCAATCTGGAATCACCATGAAGTGAACAAGTGGAGGAGGTTCAAGAGAAGCGTATCTAGGAATTCGGGATATAAATTAAAGCCACTTAACCCAAAAGTCAAAAAATGATATTACACTTTAATCATTAATCTTAGAAGTTACAGTCACCATCCTGGAAAAGCCACCTCTAAGATTTAATTACAGATTATAATAGTTAATGCATGCAACTCCCTCCCCATGAATGTTTATTAATATATTTCAAGTTTATAACTCACTCCACATCAATGAGAGTTCTAAAGAGGATTGACAGCACAGAATGTGCACTTACCTTTTGCACTCTCTCATCTTCCCTGTAAGCTCCTCCAGCTGTTTACTTTGTCTAGTTGAGTCTTTGATCTTATCCAGCTTTTGGAAGCCATTTCTGGTTAGGAATTAAGAAGTAGCTATGAGTATCTTAAATAAGATAATATCATATCACTGATAGTAGCAACAAAAGAAATCCCCAAAGAGGATGGAGCAGTGGGAGATAAAGTCTCCAATCTCATACATGACAGCAATTCATCTGTTACTTGCATGTTAGGAAACATAAACAAACGGTAAAAGCTTTAAGAAGTATATTAGATTGCAGAAGGGCAAAAAGAGCCAGCAAATTGACAAGATGACACCCCATATCATGCAATGAGAAGAAACCACGCTATTGCATCAAAACCTTACAGTCTGGAACCATAAAAGAAGATAAAAGTCTTTATAAGACAACTGCATATAGTCTGTTAGTCCATCTTTAAGCCCAGTCCCAGTAAAATGAGATACGAAAGAATATAGGAACTTCAAATGGCTCTAACTCCTAAGAAGACGTTACAGAAGACATCAAAAAAGAAAAGAAAATAAAAGAAAAGAAAAGGGAAAGAAACGTTGTTCTTGTAGTGATAAAAATGAAATTGGGGTTTATAGGCAGCAATCTAGGTGGATACGATAGATGAGGCATCTATCAAAACACATATACCCATCAATACTCTACTGAAACGCTAAGACATTGCAAATACGAGAGAGAGAGAGAGAGAGGTTACGCGAGTGCACGCATGATGTCGCGAATTTCGCCATGGATCTGCTCCATTTGAGGGTTCATCCGTAACTCCGGGTTAGCCATTTGTGCCCTAGTTCCCGTTTCCGTAGTCCGTTGATGAAATGAAAGAAGTTAATGAGCTGGGGCGGCGGGTAGGAATTTCCCCTAAACAGAGAAAGCTGAAGGCTTTACCACAGAATTCAGACCATCAGTACGAAAAGGGGCGTGAGTAAGAGGGTTTGGATTAGAGTAGCGAAAAAAGAGAATATAATTCAAAATTGGGAAAGAGAGAGGATTGAATTGAAGTAGAAAGGGGGGAAATTAAGATGGTCTAGGGCTCAGGTGAAAGTTGCAGTGAGAAAGGAAAGAGAAAGTCGAAGACAATTATGAATGATAAATTGGAAGGGAAAGAGAAGATTAGAACAATGCTGCCTGCCTGCCTGTCACCCTCTCCAGCCTACCAAACCTACTTACTACTACTATTATATTTTTCATTCTCTTCTCTTCTCCAACTCCAGCATTCCACTCAACAATAATTAACTAGAATCTAGGTTATATTATTCATCCAACAACCCTTTTTTTCTTTTTCTTTTTCAGTTTTTTACAACTAGATTGTTGCATGGACTCATGCTTACGACTACATCTCCTATTATGCTCGTAATGATAAATTATAATTGCATATTAATAATAGAATGGAGCCATTAAATTAACAAAAATCAAGTAAACCCAACTTCGAATGATGTAGTAGCATATGAATAAGTAAATGAAAATTTGTTTAGTGGGTACCTACTTTCATCCAAAGAGTAAAACTCTCTCTCTATTTCATATCCTTTTATTTCCACAAAGAGGATATTGTTTAAATCATGCGTAAAATATTTACTTGATTTGAGGACATAATAGCTAATGCTACACGACTATTTCAATCTACAATGTCTCAACTACCGAAACAAGCATGTAAATGTAAATGTTACATACTCCATAAGTTTGAGAAAAAGACAAAAAAAGGATAAAAAGCGGTTGTTATTATTATTTATAGAGAAATGAAAAATTGGAAGAGGAGAAGTGGACGATAAAACAGAGGAAGAGGAAGAAGAAAGAGGAGTGAGTGAGTGGGTGGTTTTGATGGCGGCGACGTTCAAGAAAGCGTCCAAAGATCTAATCGACGAGGCTCGAAGATGGGCTGCCATGAAACAGACTGGCGTCAGCCTCCGTTACATGACGGAATTCGGGTCCCGCCCCACGCCCCGTAATCTCCTCATCTCTGCTCAATTCCTCCACAAGGAGCTCCCTATTCGCATCGCCCGCCGCGCCGTCGAGCTCGAGTCTCTCCCCTACGGCCTCTCCCTTAAACCCGCCGTTTTGAAGGTACTTTCCCTAAATTCCTTTTTCCCAATCAGAATCTTCCAACATTCTTCTGCTTCCTTTATATTTTATTTTATAATAATATTGATTGATTTGATACTCTCGTCCTGCATAAAACTGTTGGAAGACAGAGATTATTGCTTTGTTGTGTTTGGTTTGCATCTGAAGCAATAGTGAGCTTAAAAGGGAGGGGGGAGGAGTACTACTATATAAAAGCCTCTGGGCTTACTTAATTATCCTCAATCTACAGCGGCTTTGACTAAAAAATTGTTTTTTCTAATGAAAAAGGAAAAGAGACTACTGACCCTGTCTTTTTTTAATTGCTATTAGAGGAATCTGCGTTTGCCAAAACTTAGACGACAATATTAGATCTGAAGGTATCAGTGAGATTCTTGAGATGGATACTTTATCACCTGCATCACGTCAACTCACTGCCTCTGCTTCCATTACTAATATATATTCCCTTCTTTTTGCAAGACAAAATAGATACCAGGACTAATCTCTGTTTGACAGTTTTGACCTGGCGTGGTGCTCACTGCATTTGGGATAGTCATCTTGGTTGTTATATTAATGACATTAAGTTGACTGTAATCCATAGACTTCTACAACATTTAATCTTCTACGAAACCCTCAGGCCTGCCTTAGTTAATCCCAAAGTAATTAATTTATGCTATTCCAGAAAGCGATTACTATTTATTATATTACTAAAAAGTGTATTTAGAGCGCGATATGTTCTAGTTTTTAGTCCTGGTGTCTGTAGTGAATAATTGCGTTTTTGTATTCACTGGGATTTACTCTCAGTAGTTCACTGAGGTATCTGATTGTAAAGTTACGCATGCCCTTTCTAGCTATGGACACAGGTGACTCTGTCCATGCGTCCTATAAATCTGAGTCTCTGTTCGAGTTGTTTTATATGAGATTGTAATATTCGTGATATATTAGAAGGTTAGAAACGGCCTAGTTCGTTTACATGACTTATATTTCCTAGTAACACTTCTTAAAAAGTTGCATAATGATACATGAATGTTTATTTATCCCAACTTCTTCCTATTCTAGGTAAGAGATTGGTATTTGGAGTCTTTCCGTGATGTTAGATCCTTTCCAGAAATCAAGGATAACGGCGATGAGTTGGATTTCACACAAATGATTAAGATGGTTAAAGTCAGACACAACAATGTGGTCCCTATGATGGCTTTGGGAGTGCAACAGTTGAAAAAGGATCTAAATCCTAAAATTGTTTATGAGGATCTGGATGAAATTCATCAATTTCTGGATCGGTTTTATATGTCTAGAATTGGGATCCGCATGCTTATTGGTTAGCCCCACTTCCTCTGTCGACTTGCTTGATTTTTATTGGTGCATTACTGATTTTTGGCATTGGAAGAAAACTGAGCTAAACCATTTTCTTATTCCATTCAAAATTGTGGGCAACTCAGGGCAGCATGTTGCCTTGCATGATCCGGATCCACCTCCTGATTGTGTTGGATATATACATACAAAAATGTCCCCGGTTGAGGTTGCAAGAAGTGCTAGTGAGGATGCCCGTGCCATTTGCTTGCGAGAATATGGCAGTGCCCCAGATATTAACATCTATGGAGACCCTAAGTTCACATTTCCGTGAGTATTTTACTTTTCCACTTTCAGTTTGATTAAAACCTTATAGTTGCATGATGTTTCAAATCCATTCATCATCTGTTTTTAATTCTTGTGTGATGCTTTGCCGGAACTTTTAGATGTGCAGTCTTGGATTTCCGCCCTTTATTTACTGTTTGGAAATCTGTTTCTATGGCAGTTATGTCCCGACGCACTTGCATCTAATGGTGTTTGAGTTGGTAAAGAATTCACTGCGTGCTGTTCAAGAACAATATATGAACTCAGACAAGATTGCACCTCCAGTAAGGATAATAGTTGCTGATGGATTGGAGGACGTAACAATTAAGGCAGGCTCAGTCTCAATACCTTCCTGTTATGGGATTGAGATATATACACCATTCAGTATGCTTTTATTCTGTTTGATTATCTTATGCCTATAGGTATCGGATGAAGGAGGTGGAATAGCCAGAAGCGGTCTTTCAAAGATTTTCACATATCTTTATAGTACTGCAAAGAATCCCCTTGATGATCAGTCAGATGTTGATCCTGAAACAGCAACAACTATGGCAGGTTATGGTTATGGGCTTCCTATAAGCCGTTTGTACGCCAGGTACTTTGGAGGGGATCTGCAAATTATCTCCATGGAAGGATATGGTACGCTTTCTCCACTTATGCGTCCCAATGTCAATTTGTACGACTGTAATGCACAACAGAGATGATAAACTGACTCTCTCTCTCTCTCTCTATCTCTGGTATTGGATTGGATTTGATCTGAAATTTCGTGCTCCGGCTTTACAGGGACTGATGCTTACCTCCATCTGTCGCGGTTGGGGGACTCTCAAGAACCTCTTCCTTGAGCCGATGTGGCTTAAAACCATTCTTGAGAATGATATGTAGAGACACAAGTTGACTATTCTTCCAACTGTGGATTCTCTTGTCTGCGGTCTTTGTTGTTATTTTTAGTGCAATAAATAGGGTTGAGGGGTTTGAAGAAACTGTAGCCTCTATGCTTTCGGACAAAAGCTAATTCATGGCCAAATCTTTGGTTGGCTCCTCTCAATACAATGGAGATATATGTATGTGTGTGAGTATATAACAAGTGGTTGATTAATAGATGCTTCACCAGGTGAAATAAGTAAGTGTGCAAATGAATAGTAGAAACAATTCTGCGAGCAAAACTGGAGCGCAGGGCCACTGCAAAAAATGACATTGTTGTTTTCATCCCACTTGTTTTCTATCCTCTGCATATTCCCCAGAGAGAGAGAGATTTGACTAAGTAGCATTTCGGATATGTTGATGGAATTCTATTAACTAATCAGAAAAGGAGTTGCTGAGGTTTCCTTGGTTAAAAAGGATACAAATTCCAATTCAATCATTACTTTCTAAAGTGTATTTGAAATGTACTCTCATTTAAATTATTGATTCTTTTACACTTCACGACGCCGAAGCATTTTAACTTCAAAACATAACCGTTGCAAGACTAGCAGAGCTGTAACAATTAGGCTACACTTCTCAAAGGTTACTTTTATGAATTTACAAAACTGGGCAAAACAATATAATATGTACGTTGGGACAACAAAATACAGTGCCCTAGTAAATTTTACACCCGGTTGGATCGTATAGTACCTGTATCTGTCGTGACTACTCAGTCATATCATCATCATCAATGAAGTCGAGATCTTGATCATCGCCTGAAGCTGCATCATTCTGGGCACTGTCTTCAACATCCAGAGGCTCTACCACATCTGCTAGCACCATTTCCATTGATCCTTTTCTGGAATCCCCATGTCCATCATCAAACTCGTGCAGATTTTCATATCCATCCCCATGTTCCATTTCACTATAAAGGATTTCCTGCAATGTTTTAGTACAGTAAGAATGTTGACACTCCACTGACAAGCACCAACTTGAAGAAGAAATACAGTAAGATGTGATCCGAGGAGACAAGGAATCATGATGTAACTGACATTCGGCATAGCACATCACACGAATTGTGATTTTATCAGCCTTTCTAATAATAAAATGGACAAATCCTAAATGGAAGATTTCTTGCTTTCTTGCATAAGAAAAAAGAAAATCAAGGAAAGGATGAGGCATTGTTTATCATTACAGTTTGTTATTTGAAAACTAGAACAAGCATGATCCTAATCCTAACAATATGGATTAAGAAATCACATGCAAAGTCGACACTATAAACATGCATTTTGAATTTCTTACCCAACTCACACTCATAGGCACTATAGACTACTAATAAGAAAACCATCAAAGAAGTCCTTAGTATGTGCTCAAATAGTACCTCATCTTCTTGCGATGTTTGTTTCTCTGTCTCCACGATCCAGTCATACAATAAATCTTCTTGCAGAACACTGTCGAGGGACATTGAGTTACTGGACCTTTTCCTCATCTGGCGTTCCCTTAGTCTCAAATTGTAGTGAACATAGATTGCTTCATTCAATCTCTTCTGTGATAACCGGTTTTGTCTATGTCTGTGCATCTGGTCATGTACACTCCAATTATGCTCACACCCAAAAGATGAGCAACTTTGACTCAGTATGCGTACAGCAATTCGTTGCAACTCTAAACAATTAATCCCATGTTGTTGCCACCAGGCAGCTAGAGAAAAGGAGATCGCTCTCAGTGTAAATTTACAGATTGTAGTAGTTTGGTTTGAGTATTTTGATGGTATAACCTGGATCAAGCTCTGATCTGGTACTAATTGCCAAGTCAGTTCCAAAATCAGCTTTTGCAGAGGCAAAGTCCGAAATCTGAGATATACCATATGAAATTACAAATGTTTGGGGAAAATATGCAAATACACAATAGGAAATCACTTGATTCGGAAACGGGAATAATAGATATAATGAGAAAACCTTCACCTGCATCGATGCTGAAATTCTTCTAGTGCTGTCCGGTTCCAGTTTCACAATGCAAGCATTCAGACCACGTACGACATCAGGATGCTAAAAGATGCACACTGATATTATAACACTAGCAAAAACTAGAAACTTAAAACAAAATAAACTTTTGATTGCTTTGGACAAACTTTTCCAGAAAGGACAACAGTCTCCTACCAGGATAAAATCTGGTCGATACCGGTATGAAGGATTCAGGAAGTAAGCAGCCAGATAGAGAGGATGGTGAAACAACAAATTCCAGTGATTGTCAATAACACTCCAAAAAGGTTCATATTTACGTGCATCATCACTGTGATTTATTTTTATAGCAAGCTTCGCCCTGTACATATCATTGTAGATAAATGGCATCGAGAGGCTCTCATCACTATTGATCTTTTGAAGGACTTCAAGTATGGGGTCCACTGATTTTCTGACATACTGTACCTTCCTCCAAAATGAGGAATCCATCACAATATTCTTGACCTCTTTACCTTCATCTAATTTAGAATATCTAGATGAAAGCCATTTGTTTGACTGAAACATTTTTCTTAGATCAACCCTGTGGTCGAGAAGACTTTGCAATGTAGTGAAACTTGAAGCAGACCGAGTGGCAGACAGCCTCAGAAGTTCCTCACCTCCAGTAAACTCTTTTTTCATTAAATTTAACAACCAAATCCTATTGTAAATGAATTTTGTAATTATTTGCCCTTTCTCTATACAATCCCGGACCCGGTTTAGTTTCATAAAATCTTCAAGCATTTGATCAATACAATAGGTAGCACAAGGTGTCCAAAATAAATTTCTCCTCCTCTCTTCAATCATCTTTCCTGCAGCTTGATAACTGGGTGTACTCTGAGTGATTACCTACATTCAGAGTTGCTGTCAGTCAGTTGGTATACAAGAAAACCATACCATATATGTGCAGAAGTACTATGATATACAACCATGCGAAACAGTAGGAGATTGGTTACCTGCACCACATTTTCCTCCCCCATCTCTTCTACCACTTTGTCAAGCAATTTATACAAATAGGTTGCATCGTCAACTAGACCTGTGGCATCAACTGAACAAACAAAATATACTCCACGAGGGCAGGATACCAAAATGTTGATCAATGTCCTGCCTTGAGAGTTTCTCCAACTATCTGCTAAAATGGAACACCCTGTCACTGCCCAAGAAGATTTATACTCCTCAAGGTAGCTTTTGATTGTCAGTATTTCATCTTGTAGAAATCTCCCTGATAACAAATTGCTAGAAGGTCCTATCAAATCTGAGCCGTACTGGCCTACCAACTCTAGCATTTTATGAAAATAAGAGGAGTTGGCTGCTTGAGAAGGCACTCCAGCATGGTAGAAAAACTTGCATATTGCGGAAATGACTTCTCTCCGGGACCTCTTGGATGAACCCGTTTTCACTAGCTTTCCACCTACTGGCGGTTGAGTTTTTGGTGTCTTCACAACATTAGCATCATACCTTGGCCTTTTCGGTGTCAGATCGGATCCATTACAGGCAGACAACCCTTTGGAAGTCCTCTTGAAATCTCTATCAAATCTTCTATCACCAATTATAAGTTTATCATTACCCATTGGGTACACAGCTTCCTCTTCCTGATCTTCATCTTCATTTTCTGAGTCCATGTAAAATGTCGATATCTCCTTAGTGTCAGGTCGCCTGTGCCTCCTACCTGTACGGTGCCATCTCATGTTTTCTTTTATTTTAAGATAAACATCCTCTGGTGCATTCTTACAAGGAGCAACTTCACCGGGTATCCTAGCTAGATGTTGCTTAAACCGGTTGATACCTCCACTAACAATCTTCTCACAGTAATTACATTTCACCTTCTTCTTCCTGTCATCCTGAGGTACACCATGCTCCCAACCAGGATCAACATATCCTAACGAACGAAGTGGAGTCATATTTACCGCTAAATCCTTGTCGATTGACAATTGCTTACCTTTTTTCCGATATCCAAAGTGCTCCTCCTCCTCCAAATCATCAGCAGCATTGAAGTTCAAATAGGATTGTTCCTCGTACTCATTGTACCTGGATTTCTTACCAATACGACACCCCTCTAAATTCTCCCTCATTTTGAGACGCACCTCTTCTGGAGCTTTATCACAGTAAGTTACTTCACCAGAAAGCCGGGCAAGGTGTTGCTTCAGTCTGTAGATTCCGCCGCTAACAACTTTGCCACAGTAATTGCATCTAACCTTTTTCTTTTTGTCATCTTGAGCAACACCGTGATCCCAACCCGGGTCGATGTAACCGGAAGTGCGATGCGATGCCATCTTCAGACCATTCGTCTATGCAGTCCTGCCCTTCTCACGAGCTACCGCAGAAGAATCACAAGCCTAACATTACTTCCATGTTCCTAACATGCAACGATCAATCTGAATAGGCGAAAGAGCAGTCAGCATCCGCGGCCAAGAAATCTAAGTCTAGACTAAAAGAAGAATCTTTTTTATATACAATGCATCATTGGATAAATAGGAATTGTATGTACTCAATAGAGAGCTTATATTATTATATACGTACATATTCGAATGCAAAACATCCAAATACACCCATCCACCATTATATTCAGCTACTGCGGGAAGAAGAAGAGCAAAAGGAGCTACAGTTGAGGGTAACTATAAAAGTTAATAGCATTATGATCACAACACATGTACAGAACTGGAGAGTAAAAGTTGTGGCATCAGCTAAAAAAGAGGTAACCATTGGGTTTTAACTTGAATTGTGCATACCTGAACGAAGGAAGATGGTGAGGAAATGTTGAAGAAACAGAAAATGAAAAATTGACAAGGATCGGAAGTAAGCAACGAGTCGAGGGTGAGGGAATCGTGAGTCTCTGAGTGGACGCGGAATTGGCTTCTCTATCTCTAGGGTTTCGGATTTGGGAATCGTGACTCTCTGAGTGGACACGGCGCTGCCCCCACTCCTTTTTTTCTTTTCTTTTTCAAAAAGTGTTTATATATATTTAATGGTATTTTCTTTTATGCCCTTTCAGCTGATTAGAATTTTTCTTTTTTCCTTTCGTATATCCCAAACTCTAATAACCAATCTATCTATCTATATCTATATATATATAAAAGCTCATCCACCTTCACAATTTTTTTTCCGCCTAAAACTAGAATGTAATTTCTATACCAATCACTATTTAATTCTATCTTAAATTTGGTAATTAGTAATTAATTAAAGCATTTTTTTGAACTTGATTAATAAAGCATTAAATATGATACTCCATTCACATATTAATAGTCGGTTATATATATACACATGCATATAATGTAATACATAACATATGTATGTACATATCAATGTACTTATTTTTTGTGATTTATTACATATAATATATTAATATAGATAGTTTATAATTAATACATAACATATGTAAATTTATGATTTATGTATATATTTTGTTTATGGTAATTAGTTCACACCCACAAATATTATAGTATAGTAATTAATGATTCCTCCAAATATATTCATTGTCCATTATATATAATGTAAGAATAATGAATTACATTATACCATGAAATATGATAATTTCTCACATAATTTCAATTATTCCATTATTTAAGATTCTAAACTTTTTTTTAAAATATTTATACCAATTATATTTGATCTATAGATGCTAAAAGAATAGTTTTCTTTCTCAAGCAATAATAACTTTTCTACTAATCTCTTTATCTTTATGTCAAAGCTAATCTTCTTATTTTTTTGTCAATTTTTCTACTAATATTCTTATTGTACGTAAAAGAAAACTATTCTCATAAACAATAATTTATATTTTTTCTACTAAAATTAACTTACTAATTTTAGAAATAATTTTTATTTTTTATTTTTTAGTTTGTCTTCATTTCGTCTACTCCAAATCATATTGGTATTTTTTTTGTTATAATTTTTCTATTATTTTAATTAAAATATTAGTTAATTTTGTATCTCTAAAATAGTATTATACTATATGATAGTTATATAGATATAAACTATGAACCAAAGATTAACTAAAATAAATTAAAAGTCACTTTAAGATATAAACTATGAACCATTTTTTGTATTTAGATGGTAAAGATCTATAGAGAATTCATCATTCTATTGGATGGTCATGGGTTCCAAACCCCCTCCCTCCAATCACTTCTACTACAAATGAACTATCATTGCACCCTGTGCAATACACATGAAATATTTTCGTATTTTCCTATATATGTATATATAGGATAGGGCTACGGTATAAACACATCTTAACATATAAATTATAAATTAGTTAAAACGCATGAATTAATCTATGTAGAACACGTATGAATTCCATGTGTAACTGTATGAATTGTGAAAATTAATTATTTTGCTACCTATTGGATTCAAACCCAGGACCATGAAATC
This sequence comes from Salvia miltiorrhiza, assembly GCF_028751815.1. Taxonomy (NCBI): domain Eukaryota; kingdom Viridiplantae; phylum Streptophyta; class Magnoliopsida; order Lamiales; family Lamiaceae; genus Salvia; species Salvia miltiorrhiza. The sequence continues at coordinate 26,718,945 of NC_080391.1, forward strand.
ATCCAACAAGGCGATGAATCAACCGTAGATCTTGATGATCTAAGGGTTGAAAATGGTTCCTATTTTATATGCTAAAAGGTATTTTTATTCTAGCCCTCTTAATATAGAAGCACAACCACTTTGAAAAATAGTAAATTATATTTTCCTGTCAAAAATCACTTTAATATTTTTAAAAATAATTATATTTTTAAATTTTAAATGGCATATCATATTTATGTATTGATAATTTTGGATCAACAATTAATAATTAATGTTACAATGGCATAACTCATGACAACAAATTAATTTTAATATTTTAATTGAATGCTATTTCTGTAGTGGCATGTAATAAACTTAAGAATATTTACTTATATACAATTAATAATAAACATGGACATATTAGAAATATACTTGTATAATTTTCTTTTACAATAATTTTCTTAATCATTGTGTAGAATTCAATCAGCCTATATAACTGGGACGAATGAAGTCTTTTGAAAAAATTCAGAGTTGTATATTATGCATCAAATATTAAAAATTCTAGAAAATCTTTTTTACTAATATACATAAATAAAGTTTTAGAAATTTTTCTTTCTTAATAGAAACCTAAAATAAAAACAGATGAATATTTTGATGGACATTTTAACTAACTAATAATGATAGTTGATAAAAATATATTGTTAATTGATATTGGTCATTGATTTAACTTACATACAACTATAAAAAGTCACCTTTATTTAAACAATTATAGTATTAGTGAGATCTCTCTTATATAAGTTAAAAAAATTATCACCCTCTAATGTAAAGACGTCTATTATATCAATTTTAGTTAATGCGTCCACAGCCGATTATCCAGTGAAACATTTCAGACCTCAGCCGATGGCCCATCGGCGACGCCGTCCACAGCCGACCTCCGTTTGACGCTGCAAGTTCCTGCTGCTGTAACTTTCCGGTGCTGCCTGCTCCACTTCCGCCACGACTCAGCCTTCTCGCTTCCGCTAGACTCCGTTCGCCGTCAGTTGCACAGTGCACACGAAGCCATCAGATCCGCTGCCCAGAGGTCTCTGCCGGCCCCTTCTCGCCCACAGATCCACCGCATAGAAGCCATTGCCGGCCACGCCCCATCGCGCCAGTGCCGCTCAACCGCGACCAGTCCTCGTCGGTCTCATCGCAGACGCCCGGGCCGCACAGATCCGCCTCCTCCGTCAGCAGCGTTGCAAGTCTGAAGCAGACGTATTCTACAGTTACATCAGTCCAGCAGCAGTGCGCTTCTTCAGCCTTCACAGCAGCAGCCAGCAGATCCGCAGCCCTGAGGTCTCTGTCGGACCGCCCTCGCCCACAGATCCGCCGCCAAGAAGCACCACGCCCACCGCGCCGTGCCGCTCACCCGCGACCAATCGTCGCTGCTGTCACGTCGCTTTGTCCCAACCGAACGGGCAGTCAGTCCTTCCTCTTTTAAAGCTAAGTTCTACTTCCTTATCTCGGGTGATGTTCAGTTGATATGGAGGCGAAATGAATTGAGCAATTGAGATAGCAAATTACCTTGAAAGTTTTCAAGCAGATGGGTTGTTCTTGGGGTTGAACGTATTGTACAATAAATGAAATGAATTGAAGGTGCCATGTTGAAACGAATGGAGTAGATTTGAACTGAAATTAGCAAAGTTAAGGACAGAGATTACCTTACAGTTGTTTTTGTTTGATTGATGTATTGTTCGTTGTTGTTGATTACTTCCTAAAAACGGTGATTAACTCTACAATGGAGCCTAGAGAGAGGGAGAGAGAGTGGAGAGAGGTGAGAAGAACAGGGATTGGTCCCAAACATGTCGAGAGAAAACCAGCAAGAAGCTGGAACCGGAGCAGTTTGAATGGAAGGAGAGATTGGAGTTCGAATGAACGTGAAGGCACTACAAGCTTTTTCTTTAACAACATCCCAGAGGATTGCAGCCTTGATTTTCTAAGACGTAAGTTCGAGACGGTTGCGAAGACGGTGGATGTATACTGCCCAAGGAAGAGAGATCTTTGGGGAAGACCGTTCGGCTTTGTTCGATTTGAAAAGGTGGAGAGGTCTGAGACTTTACTGGAGGACCTGAACAAACTTTGGATTGGCAGTTATAAGGTTAGAGTTTATAAGCCTAAATTCGAAAGGAATGATGAGAAGAGAAGGAATGAGCAGAATAGCGTCAAAGAAAAAAAGTTGAAACAGATCCAGCAATGCACCATGAAGGTATATAACAGACACGCAGGTGTCTCGTATAAGGAAGCTCTTACAGGTGCTAAAGATGATAAAGAACTTGATGACGAAACCTTACAGTTCCAGACGACGGAAGAAGACCTGGTTTGGCTTAATGGGGCTTTTACAGGTTACATTAAATCTGAGTTTCTCTGGGAGGAAGTTCGAGAGGAAATAAATAGTGAATGCGCAGGTTGTTTTAAGTTGAACTCCCTCGGTGGCAACATGGTCCTAATCCAAAGCAGCAACGAGCAGACGACTGAGGAAAATCTCAATAAGCTCAACGAATGGAGAGACTTCTGGTTGCAGTGGTGGAGGCCTTGGAAATCTGTGGATATCAACTATCAAAGAGTTGTCTGGACTAAATGGACCGGAGTCCCGCTACATGTTTGGAATTCCCGTTTCTTCAGTACGGCAAGCGCGAGGTTCGGTTTGCTTCTGAAAATTGAAGAAAAAACAAGAACGAAAGAGAGGCTGGACGTGGCTTTTATACAGATGTCTACTGGGTTCAACTCTATTGGAAACATCATGAAATGTAAAATCGACGGTGCTTCGTTCCAAATTCGGGTGGAAGAAATGCCCGATAATTTCGTTTCCCCGGAGGAGGAGGAGTGGTCTTTGGACGAAGATGCTGACTCAAAATGTTCTTTACTAGATATCTCACAGTCTCCGGCGAAGGCTTCCATCGTCGAGTCGGAAACAGAGGACGGTGAAGGAAATGATTCGGTTACTCAAAAAAACGGCGTCTCAGAACTTGAGAGGAAGGTTGTGGAAACAAATGGCCCGTTCCCACATTACTCTGGCACAGATAAAGGGAGCCAAGTCCAGATGGTTTCCTCCAAAGGGACTGATAAATCACCTTCAAATGAGCTAGAGAGTAGAGGTAGAGAGATCAGCGAAGGGAGTAGAAACGAGAAAGAGAAGGAATTTCAAAAGGAACTTGAGGGGGAGGAGTGCGATCCCTCGAGGGTACCAGATTCTCTCACTGCGGGGGTTGTTTATAAGAAAGGAACGGCGAACAGACGAGGAGGAGTTTCGAGGAAGAAAACTCATAAATCAAAAGCCACCGAAAATCAGCATCAAGTTTGGGGAAATTTCATTGCTGATATTGAATCAGAGGGAGAGATGGGCAAGAATGGAAACGGCTCGCGATCTACTGAGGCGGATTGGGAGAATTCGGACAGAGATGAAGATACAAGAACATGGCTCTTTGCCAAGAAGTTGGGTTTATCGAGCAATCACCAAGACGCGGTCATGATCGAGCAATTAAAGGAGCAAAGAGCGAAGGCAGGAGATCCGAAGGTCGTGGGTGATATTGAAACAGGTTCTTAATGAATATTTTATCTTACAACATTAGAGGCTTGGGGAGTTCCATTAAACAGAGTGATATCGGAGAATTGGTTAGGAAAAATGCTTTAGATTTTTGTTTTGTTCAGGAAACCAAAATGGAAATTTTCTGTTCCTCAATGTGTGATAAGTGGTGGGGGATGAGTAATTTTGATTGGGCTGTGAGGGAGTCAGAAGGCAGATCGGGTGGAATACTATCGGTCTGGAACAAGGATAAGTTTGTGGCAACTAGTAAATGGAACGTGACGGGGGCTGTTATTGTTAATGGGATTTGGCTACAAGGAGGCCTGCATTGTTGTTTTGTTAATGTGTATGCGCCCATGGGAACCACCGAAAAGGAATCTTTGTGGGATACATTACAGCTCATTGCTCTTCAAAACAAAGACTCGTGCCTGTGTTTTCTTGGCGACTTCAACGCAGTGCGTGATTCGGGAGAAAGGGTGGGGAAAGGTGCTGTCTTAAATCAAGCAGATACAAGGTCTTTTGACGTTTTTATTAGGCAAAGTAATCTGCTGGAAATCAGAACACAGGGAAGAAAGTTTACGTGGTATCAACCTGGTGGAGGATGCAAGAGCAAACTAGACAGATTTATGGTCAACGAGAAATGGATGCAGGAATGGCCGGACACAGTCGGAAGGGGGCTTCAGAGATCAGTGTCGGACCATTGTCTGATCTTCCTGACTACAAAAACCAAGAACTGGGGACCCAAACCTTTTAGGTTCCTTAATTCTTGGCTCTCCCACCCAGATTTTGGCGCGTTGGTAAGGAAATCTTGGGATGAAGCTAAGATTGAAGGATGGAGTTGCTTTGTGTTCAAAGAGAAATTGAAATTGGTGAAGAGTGCGTTGAAAGAGTGGAATATGAGGATTTATGGCAACATTGAGCACGGCTTGACAGATCTTAAGGATGAACTTCAGGAGCTGGACATTTTTGATGACACCTTTGGTCTTGAGGAGAGTGAGACAATCAGGAGAAATGAATTACGAGCAAAGATTTTCCTTAAATCCAAAGAAAAATGTAGTCTTCTCCAACAAAAGGCGAAAGTCAAATGGGTCAAGGAGGGCGATCTGAATACTAGTTTTTATCACAAAGCAATTGTTGGGAGAAGAAAGAAGAATGAAATTGCAGGGCTTGATGTTGGGGGTTGCTGGATCGAGGATCCAAAGATCATTAAGGAGAACGTCAAAACGTTCTTCGAGAATCACTTCAAGAAGACGACACGCGTCCTACCTATGATACCGGGAGATTTCACTGCTCGGAAAATTTCTGCAGCAAATAATGCGGAGCTGATCAAACTTTTTCAGAATCAGAAATTAAAGAGGCCATTTGGAGCTGTGACGGTGACAAGAGCCCGGGACCGGATGGCTTTAACCTCAAGTTCTGGAAAGCGTCATGGGAGATTATCAAGAAAGATTTTTTAAAGGTGATGATTGAATTTCACTCCAATGGCAAAATCCCTCGGGGATGTAACTCTTCATTCATCGTTCTCATTCCTAAAAAAGAAGGAGCTTGCTCACTTGAGGAGTTTAGGCCTATTTCACTTATTTGTAGCCTCTACAAAGTCATTGCGAAGGTTTTGGCGAATAGGATGAAACAGGTCATGGATTCAGTTATTTCGAATAATCAGAGTGCCTTCATTGGCGGCCGTTACATCCTAGATGGGGTGGTGGTTCTAAATGAAGCAATCGCGGAGGCTTCTAAGAAGAGAAAGGGGAGGATTATCTTCAAGGTGGATTTCGCGAAAGCCTATGACTCCGTCGAGTGGGATTTCTTGGATTTAATGCTTGAAAGAATGGATTTTGAGCCATTATGGAGGAAATGGATCCGAGGTTGTATCTCCTCGGCGACGACGAATATTTTGGTGAATGGATCTCCATCTGGTGAGGTGTGTTTAGAAAGAGGATTACGGCAGGGGGATCCGCTTTCCCCGTTTCTCTTTCTTGTTGCAGCGGAGGGGCTCCACTCTTTGATCACGAGAGCTGTTGAGAAGGAGCTGATTAAGCCGGTAAAGGTAGGAAATGATGACATTTCAATTCCGTACCTCCAATACGCCGATGACACGGTCTTCTTGATGGAGGATGATGAAAGAAATGCAGTGGCAGTTAAAATGATTCTCAGAGTGTTCCAGCTACTATCAGGGCTTGCCGTCAATTTCAAAAAATGCTGTCTCTTCGGAGTTGGGGTCGAGGAGGATATGATCGAGAGGATGGCGGCTGTTTTGGGTTGTGATGTGGGCTCCTTACCTTTCAATTACCTCGGTATTAAAGTGGGCAGCAAGGGCAAAAAGGTTGTTGATTGGAAATACTTGGTTGAGAAGGTGAGAAAGAAAATCGATTCGTGGAAAAATGGGAAGTTCTCTCTCGCGGGCCGTGTGACCTTGGTGAAGGCTGTGCTTCAATCCATACCGATTTATCAGCTCTCTTTTATCTGTTTACCAAAATCAATTGTGAGTTCTCTAAATGCTTTACTTGGTAATTTTCTGTGGGGAGGGGTGCTAGTAAAAGTGCGATTGCTTGGGTGAAGTGGAAGGTGCTTTGTGCTTCAAAAGATGAAGGAGGATTGGGGCTTAAAAATATTGAGTGGTTTAATCAGGCACTAGTCGTTAAATGGTTGTGGCGGTACCTTACTGGAAGGGACATGCTTTGGGCAAAAATTGTTAGGTCCATTTATGGTGAGGTTGAGTGGGGAGAGACAGGTATGAAAAACGCGGGGAAAGGTAGATTTAGAGATGGGTGGTGGCCGAAGATCGTTTCTGCGGCGGGAGGGGCGAGCAATTTTTGGTTTGTTCAAAATTTGAAGCCAAAGGTGGGGGATGGGAAGACCTTTAAATTCTGGACTCAGTGGTGGGTTGGTCAAAAGCCGTTGAAGTTTACTTTTCCTAGACTTCTCCAGTTGAGTGAGAATAAAGAAGCTGCAATCTGTGAAGTTGGGGAATGGACTGATACTGGATGGTGTTGGGATTTAAGGTGGAGAAGAGAGCTGTTTGAGAGAGAGAGGGAAGGAGTTTCGGAGCTGCTTAGCCTTCTTTCTGGTACTAATCTGTGTGCAGGTAACAAGGACGGATGGACATGGAATGGCGACACTGGGAGAGGCTTTACAACCAAGTCCGCTTATGAAGCTATTAAAGATCAAGCAAACGAGACTACGGAGGCAGTGGAGGAAACTGATACGAGTACGAAGGTGTGGAAGATCCCTATTCCAAACAAAGTCAAGCTTACCGCATGGAGAATTTTGAAGAACAGAATTCCGACGTGTGACAACCTCTTGAGAAGAAATGTGATGTTGTGTGAAGTCGAGGTGGGATGTAACGCCTGTTTTCATCGGCAGGAATCCACGAACCACGTGTTGATCCACTGTCCAAAGACCTCAAAGGTATGGGAAGCAATCTTTCAATGGCTCGGAGTTAGCATGGCGCAGCCATATGACGTGTCCTCGCACTTTCAGCTATTTACTAGTTTGAGTGGCCGGAAAAGAAATAAGAAGCTCTTGATGGCTCTTTGGTGTTGTACTACTTGGCTTATTTGGAAAATGCGGAATGAGAGTAGATTTGAGAACAAAAGATGGGAGAGTACAAACTTGTTTGGAGAAATCAAAGCTAGAGTGTGGAGTTGGGGTAGAATTTTTGGTTTTGTTAATGATGGAGTTGGGTTTCATAGGTGGATGTCGAATGATGAATCCCCGATGATTTTGTAAGCTTCTTGGTACTACTGGTGCCTTTTCGTTCTATAATATTTACTTTCCTTATCAAAAAAAAAAGTTAAAAAAATTATCAATATTATCTTTTAAGATATAAAAATATTAGTATAATATAAAAATACATTCAATATTTAAAAGTATCGATTACTTATACTTTTAAATAATTTAGTTAAATAACTATTACCGTGCATCGCACGGGAGCAAAACTAGTCTCTAGTTAACTTTCTACTTCATGCAATAAATTACAAAATACTAAGGAAAAATGCACCAAACAATCACAATCAATGTGTAATGAGCTTAGTCTAGTTACTATTCACGTACATATATTAAAACAAAACCTTGGCGCGCTCACCATTATTGCGATTCTTGTTATACTCTCTTTGTCTACAAAAAATAATGGGACAGTACATATTTTCATAAAAATAATTATTATATTGTGAGTGTAGAAAGGATCTCATTTCAAAAATAGTGTTTATAATAATGATTAATTATATTGTGAGTGGATAATAGAAGTCACCATATGATAGATAGTTTCCAAAAATGAAAATAAACTAATTTTTATAGATATTTTAAAATAATAAAAAGAGACTATTTTTTGTGGACAAAGTGAACAACATTTAAGTAACTTAGCCTTTCCATGTTACATTTATGTAATTTCATTCTAATTGAAGTATTAAATTATGTTTGATAATTTTTAAAAAAAATTAATTACAAATGTAGTGTTATTTTATTTTATTTTTATGAATAGATTATAATTTTTAACATATTTGAATAATATTATTAAGTATGACTCCCTTCGTCCCAACAAAGTTGAGTCGTATACTCGTATTCCTTTTCGGATCGTCCCAACGAAGTTAAGTCGTTTCCCTTTTTGTAATAAATTAAAGCTACTTTTTCATTGACTTTCTCTTTTATTTTACTTTTTTCATTCACTTTTTCATTTCACTTTTTCACTAAATATGAAGTAGTTTTTTAAATCTCGTGCCAAAAAAAAACGTCTGACCTGAGATGGAGGGAGTACCTTTTATCATCATCAATCAAGGCCATTTTTATATAATCTTATTTTAAAAAGCGGGCTATCTTTTTGGGATATTTCAAAACAGAATAATGGACTAATTTTGTGGGATCGGGGGAGTATAACCAATCATTGATGAACACATGCTAAATTATCATTATTTAATTAATAAAAATTATCCCCCTTGTCTCACTAAAATTGACTCGTCTTTTTATTTTATTTTTCTGTACGGAGATTAAAAATATGGTGTTAATTGAATAAAAGTGGTATGATACACATTTTTTCAAGAGTTAATTATTGTCTTTTATATACTGAGCCATTTTTAGCAAGACAAACCAAAATAAAAAGAAGCCACTTTTTGCAAGATAGAGGGAGTATTCTTTTCACTATTTTAATAAGTAAAATATCTTTACCTTACTTACACATACTCGCAAAAAAATTCACTACGAAAAGATATAATAAAAATTATAAAAAATATTTAAGTGGATATTTAATTTATGTTGTTTTGTATACTCATATTGGTTAATTGATGAAAATATACAAACTAATATTATGCACGATTAATTGTATATTGCTGAATATGTTATGAGTTATGATAGTGGCTATTTTAAAAGAAACAAATAGTAATTGATTTGTTTCCTAAAATATCTCTAGAATAAGAAAAAAGAAATAACATATTAACAAATCTTATACATAGACGTCAATTTAGTTTAGGGGTAAATTAGTGAAGCTCTTAAATAATTAATGATCCAACCATATATAAAAATGTACATTAAATTTTAAGGGTATTATGTATATACATAATATGTATGCATAGATTAATTGATATTTATATACTTATATATATGATATGACTAGATATATATTTTTTTGAAGGTGCCTAGATAGTTTATTAACAAACTTACTCATGCACACACTAACAGTTGGAATTAACAGATTTTAATTCATTAAGTTTGGATGATGTTATAAAATTAGTAAGTAGCGCATGTTCAAGAATTCAACTGATATTACTCTCTGACGTTAAAACTAAATTAAGTAACAAATTAGTAGCATTACATGCCTCCCTTTATCTAATTATCCGCGGTGCCACTAAAAATTTGCAATCGTATACATATATAGAGAGAGGTAGAGTGTGATGGATGAATATTAGAATTGATTAAAATAAAAATAGAATTAGAGATCAGTTAATTAAATAAGTATGAATTGGGTTATGTTTATAGTGTTGGCGGGGGCAGTATGGTTGGGGGTTGCGGAGGGCGTTGATGTGGAAGGAGCGCTGCAGTCGGCGGCGTCGGGATCGGTGGAGAAAATCTGCTCATACACGAGCCACGCTGAATCATGCAGCGTGGCCCTGACCCCAGTGGCTAACAACAAAAGCGCGACCTTGACTGACTACCTGCAGGCGGCCATCAAGGTGGCGCAGCAAGAGGTGGAGGCGGCCAAGGGGCGGCCGGCGGAGATCGGGAAGGCGGCGACGAAACCCCAGGAGAAGATGGCGGTGGATGACTGCAAGGAGCTGCTCCAGTTCGCGGTTGATGAGCTGCAGGCGTCGATGGCGGCGGTGGGAGAGAGCAGCGTGCACACGATCGCGGAGCGGGAGGCGGAGCTGAAGAACTGGCTGAGCGCGGTGCTGTCGTACCACGAGACGTGCATCGACGGGTTCGAGACGCCGGAGATAAAGGAGGGCGTATCGAAGGGGCTGTTGAACGCGACGGAGCTGACGGACAACGCGCTGGCCATCGTGGGCTCCATATCCAACCTATCAAAGTCGTTCAACATGAGCATCAAGGAGCTCCCCGACGCCGCCAAGTCGCTGCTGGACGGGTTCCCGGGGTGGATGAAGTCCGGAGACAGGAAGCTGCTGGCGGCCGGGGGGGAGCCGGAGCCGAACGCGGTGGTGGCGCAGGACGGCAGCGGGCAGTACAAGACCATCCAGGCGGCCTTGGACGCGTACCCGAAAGACCTCAAGGGGGGCAGGTACGTCATCTACGTCAAGGCCGGAGTGTACGATGAGTATATTACCATCACCAAGGATCAACTCAACATCTACATGTACGGGGACGGCCCCAGGAAGAGCATCGTCACCGGCAAGAAGAGCTTCACCGACGGCGTCTCCACCTTCAAGACTGCCTCCTTCAGTGTCATCGGCAACGGCTTCATCTGCAAGTCCATGGGATTCCGCAACACGGCAGGCCCCCAGGGCCACCAGGCCGTGGCCCTGCGCGTGCAGTCCGACATGTCCGCCTTCTTCAACTGCAGAATGGACGGCTACCAGGACACGCTGTACGTGCAGACCCACCGCCAGTTCTACCGCAACTGCCTCGTGTCCGGCACGGTGGACTTCATCTTCGGGGACTCCGCGGTCATCCTGCAGAACTGCCTCATCATAGTGCGGAAGCCCATGGAGAAGCAGAAGAACACCGTGACCGCGCAGGGGAGGACCACCAAGAACGAGGCCACCGGGATTGTCATCCAGAACTGCAAGATCGTCCCGGAGAAGAAGCTGGAGCCCGTCAGGATGGAGATCCCCACCTACCTTGGGAGGCCATGGAAGGACTACTCCATGACCTTGGTCATGGAGTCATGGCTCGCCGACTTCATTCAACCCGAGGGCTGGCTCCCGTGGACGGGCACCTTCGCCCTCGACACCTGTTTTTACAGGGAATACAACAACCGTGGCCCCGGCAGCACCACCGATAAAAGGGTCAACTGGAAGGGCTACGCCGTCATGACCAATAAGGATGAAGCTCAGAGGTACACCGTCGGCCCCTTCCTACAAGGAGAACAGTGGCTGCCCGCCACCACCGTCCCCTTCTCCCTCGGCCTCGCTTACTGATTCATTACCATCTTAATTATGCACATTCAAATAATTCAGCATGCATGCATGCACGCACTCTTTCTTTTCTCCATCAATAAATAAACAATTTCTTTTTCTTCTTCTCATTTCTCAGTGCAAACAATTTCCAATCCAACAAAGGGAAAAACAACACAATAATTTCTACATAACAAGCAAGCAAATGGGATGAAAACTTGAAACAAACTCTCTAATTTGCCCTAAGTATCTCATGTATTTATTAGAGAAACTTGCAAAACAAGATAATCCAGGATTGAGTTCTAATACAACTATCGCAACCCTTGGATCTCCTATTTTAATCTTGTATCCTTAAACCAAATACAATTCATAAAAACACCATTTCAAAATGGCCCTCTTCATTGAAGCTTGCTCTAATTCTTCAAAAGTCCAAACCGAATCAAAAAATCACATGCAGCAAAGCTTGCCCTCAATCTGCTGCCATGAAGGGGTCTATATCACCATAATCAGCTACTATAGGTTCCAATTGTGTTGGGTCCTCATCTTCTGCTGCAAAATAAGTAGGAAATGGAAGCAAAGCAATGTTTGGCTTCTTGTACACAGCATCTTTTATGAAAACAAAATTTCCTGTTGCGCCCGGGACCTGAAAAGTAGGACATTTATTCAAGATAGTATCAAATACAAACAAAGATGAAAATAGCATAACAAGATGTAACATATCAGCTGCTTCCAACATTGAATGCAGACGGAGAAAGAAAACATTACCTGGCCTCTCACCCACAACAAGTTCCTTGCTGGGTCAATTTTGTAAATCCAAACATTTTTAACTGTTCTCTGTTCAACACCCATATGACCAGGCATCTTCTTTCCCTTAAAAACCTGTAAGCAAAAATAGAATAGCAAATTACCATATGCAAACACCAAGAGAACCATCTGCTGATCTACATGGCCAGTCCTTAAAATAGCTTACACAAACAGAGCACCTTGAAAGTCTAAAACGGACATATATTATTAAACATCCTGCTGGTTTATTGATTCTCAAAATCTTGAGCTAGTTATTCTCCTCATCTAATGGATACTCAACTTTTACAATCGGTATCAAGTTATCACGTGATGCAAAAGAACATGATATAGGCACTGATATAGTATATACCAATGTATACCTGTCCAATTGGTTACCACTTTATAACAGTCAGATCAACCTTTTTGCTGGCCACCACATATTAGTACTTCCAATAGTACATATGCAAATAGCTCAGTGATTACAAAGGACATTCAATAAGAAAAATGGTGGAGGCAAGTTATCAACCAATGCATCAAACATTAGCAAAAGAGCAGCTTAAAACCTTTCAAAACATATCCCTTCCAGAATTTAAAAAAAAAATCTCAAATATTTCTCCTAGAGAGCACTTGTACATGAACAGATCACCAAACACTCCATAAAATATGAAAAATAAATGAACAATGTATAAGGAATGTCAAACACGCCAAAATACTCGTTGCAACTGTCATCAGTTCTCCAATTCCCAACCTAAAGGATAATCAAATCATCGATGATCTTTTTCCCTTTTTCTAAACCATATCTCTGTATATTGCACCTTTATTAAGGATACTTGTCAACTTCTTATCGATTAAAGACAGTTTGCTTCTTTATTACAGTCTAACCAAATCTCTTATGATGCAACAAAGCGCCCCGAAAAAATTAATGTGATGTTGACCAATTGATAAGAGGAATAAGATGATCCAAGTAGGATCTAAAAGTTCAACATAATAACATAAGGAAAGGGACTATGGAATAGGCATATGCTGCTAAAATTTGGAAAAGCAAATAAATTTTTAGATCCCATAAAGCTAGCCTAACATTCAAAGAATGACAACGCATACCTTTCCTGGCGCATCCCTTTGACCAGTAGAGCCAATACTTCGGTGTGATAATGATGCACCATGTGATGCAGGCATACCTTTGAATCCCCACCTTTTCATACCACCCTATAAACAGAATAAAGCTAATTTATTGTTGTTCAGGTCATGGAGAAAGGTCATTTTTCAAAAGACTGAGTCACTGACATGCATTTCTCAACATATATTACTTAAGCAAGCCAGGACAAAGATGAGAAAAATAATCAACTTCAAGGTAATTTCCAATACATGACAGGTATTATTCCATAGGAACATTCTCTGTGTTCTTGATGGGGCACAGTAATTACCTTGCCTCCGGTAAAGAGATGCAAATAGATTCTTCTGTCTAAAAATAAAAATGTATTATTTTAGTTCATATTGATGTGAAAGCCTTAGGCAAATACAAAAATAAAAAAACTCAATTGTCTTTTGTAATGGACGGACATTCTTCACATATTAAATGGTGAGAATATCAGTCACGCGAAACATCAGTTCTCCTTATACAAATAGCAATATATTATATATTAACACACACAAACAGGTAGATAAAAGAATATTGCATGTGACTTGTTCGAAGCCCTGAATTACCTCAAAGTATACAGTTTCTTCCAGTAGAGATTCGACAAGTTAATCAATTTATACAGATAGTTAAGCACATTACAGAAGTACTGTTCACCATTCAATCATCTCTGAAGTTTCCAATAGTTTCCATCAATCAAATTAAACATACTGCAGAGAGGAAATACTATAAATGAAACAGATAAAGATTATAGGCGAAAAAAGAATTCACTGTCACCTGAAACCCCTTCCCTTTTGTAATTCCGGTTACATCAACATATTGCCCTGGAACAAAATGGCGGACATCTAGTGTCGTTCCGACAGGAAGAAGAGCATCCTCAGTCACTGGAAATTCCCTGAGCTTCCTTTTCATGGGCACACCTTGAGCTCTAAAATGACCTACTTCAGGCTTTCTCAAATGCTTCTCTTTTTTTTGTCCACATCCAATCTAGCTACCACCATACGACTAAATGTTAAACCCATTGAGGAGTTGAAATCACATAAAAAAAAAAAAAAGCATTGTCCAGAGACATTTAGAATATATTAAGCCAATTTTGACAGATCATAAACTGCATATTCCACATTACAAGTGTTCCCACACACTAGGTAAGGACTGAGAAGTTGCAAAAAACAACTTTATCAACTTAGCAACTTGGGAAAATGATGTAAGAGCAAGAAAATAGGACCCTTTGAACTAGAAATGCAAACCACTCAGGCTAATGTTCAAAATAGAAACAATTTAAAGGCCATTTGTTCTTGTGTGCCAACCATCAGTAGGACAAATTGATTTATTTTTCTTTACTTACACAAACAATCAGCTGAATTAAGACATTTATCGAAACAAGCAAATAGAATGATCTTCATATTCCCCACTAGAAGTGTTCCCTGCCACTACGTGAGGATCGAACCCCTAAATAGGAGTTCCAAACATCAATTGGATCAATGCTGACGTTCAAGATAGAAACAATTAAATGCAATATACGGGTTTATAAGAAGACCGAGAAACAATTATCGGAAGGAAAAATATTGTATTGAACAAGTAGAAAGAAAAAAGGAAATTTCAGTGCGAATATGAACCTGAAGCGCACAAAGGCCTTCAGTTTCGGGAAGTTTGACTTGGGAAACGATGTTATCGTCCATCCAGAGAATGGTAATAGGAACCCTGGCGCCCCACTTGTCCCAGAGTGCCGTCATTCCACATTTAACGGCGATGGCGCCAGTACGCTTGGAATCGTGAGTCATAACGCCGGGTTTGGGCTCGATGATTCGGGGTGTGGTGGTTTCAAATTCTGGCTCGGCGGTGAAGCTCCGCAACTGGGTGGCGTTAGCGGCAAAGGATAGGGATCTCAGAGCTGGGTCAGCGGAGAGGAGGTGCCTGAGACGAGAAATGAGGCCTCTCGACGCGGCCGCCATTATCGATTGACTGATTTGTTATTGTGGAGGTTGGGATTCTGGGGTTTTAGTTCCGCCGGTGACATGAGAGAGAGACTGGGTCGGAGTTAACTGAGCTGTGCTTGTAGGGTTTTAGTGCTCATGAGCTATGTTTCTCTACTTCGCGTACTATCTTTACTTACGTGAAACCGACTCTTTATATTTTTAAATCCTAAACCCTTAGCCCTACGTACACTAATAGGAATATTTACTTTTAATAAGCATAAAGTATATATACATTTATTCGCACAAATATATACTTATGTTAATATAAGCATTTACCTTCATTCCATATAAAGTATTCCCTCCGTCTCAGCTTTTAGTATTCAATTTTCCTTTTTTGGCCGTCCCACATTTTAGTATCCATTTCTTTTTTTGGTAAAAGTAGGTGGGGCCCTTACTCCATTTTAATTATTTTAACTCTCACATAAAATGTGGGACCCTTATTCCACTCACAACACATCAATCACTTTATTAAAACCCGTGCCGTTCTCAACTGAATACCAAAAGCCGGGACAGAGGGAGTATTATATTTTCTAAACCCTAAACAACCTTAAACCCTGAACACTAAATTCTAAATCCTAATAGGAATATTTACATTTATTAAGTATAAAATATACATTTGTTAGAACAAATGTATACTTATGTCAATATAAGTATTTACTTTCATTCAATATAAGGTACTACTTATATTTTCTAAATCTTAAACCCTTAATACTAAACCCTAAACCCTGAACACTAAATCATAAACCCTAATAAGAATATTTACTTTTAATATACAATTATTATAATGAAAAATAATTATTAACATGAAGAAATGTAACATTTTTGAAACATTACTTTTCATCACATCAATAGGTACTTTTTATTACGACAAGGATTACTTGACAAAATATATAAAATTACAAGTTCTAACGAGTAAAAATAATATTATTTTTATACATATGAATGATTACTTTTTCTTACAATAATAATTATTTGATTAAATAACTAAAAGTATAAATCCTCATGAATAAAAATAGTACTCCCTCCGTCCCAATAAAAGTGGCCACTTTTTTTGGGCACGAAGATTAAGAGAGTGCTAGTTAAGCTTAAATCATGTGGGGTCCACTTATGTAATGACTTTATTAGTGAGGTAATCCCAACTACCTCTTGTAATTACTTTTTCCACTTTTTAACATTAATAAATTTAAATTTGATTAATTAAAATCTGAAATTTAAAATTAAATTTAAATTAATTTAAATTTGTAACACTTAACCAAATTCTAGAACAACCCATTTTCACAAGGAAGGCGACAAATTCTGGAACACTTAACCAAATTCTACACTATAAAAAAAATCTGGAACAACATTAACCAAATTCTGGCGGCAGAATTAACTTTTCCCATAGAAATGCAAGCCCAAATTTGGGCGGCAGTTTTTACAACCAAAAATGAAAGAGGATTTTGAAATTCCCTCTACATTCATCTATAAATAAGAGATGTTCCTATACATAACTATTCCCTTCACAATTCTAAAAAAATCACCAACAATGGTGAGCAAAAATCTGTCAAATTAACCAATAAAGGAATAGAATAGTCCAATATCTACTGCAAGATCTGAAAAATAGCAAGCCAAGTAGTGGAGCTATGAAGGATGTTGTCACCATCTTCAAGTCCTCGAAGCGGACCGTCACTCGCCTTTGGGCTGCAGCCAAGAAACAACAAAACAAAGGTGAGCAAATTTATCTTACAAGTGCAAAACCAAATGCACCTAGAAGGAAGAGAGTTCATGTAGACCTAGAGCTAATACAAAGCTTAGATCTACAAAAACGATCGACAATACGTAGGCTGACTGTGGGGATCAATCGAAGCAAAGGCACCGTTTGGAGGTGGGTTAATCAAGGGCTGATCAGAGCCCACACAAGCGCAATTAAGCTAAAGCATCGTATTGCCTGTAGCCTCGAGTGGTATAGCTTCATTATTACTCCCTAAAGGCAGAACTGCACACTCGAGATTTGGTATACCGTTAGATTGTGATGAGAACTCCACATGCCACAAGATCAAGCCAGACAGCAATTTCACTAGACTCCTCAAGAAGACAAAGCTCATTATTTGGGATGAAGCACCTATGACGCACAAATACTGCTTTGAAGCGCTGGATAGGAGCTTGAAGAATGTTATGCGATCCCCCGAATGAAGTTGTTCCGTGAAACCATTTGGTGGTTTGGTTGTTGTACTAGGGGGATTTTAGGAAGATCTTGTCAGTTGTCCCCAATGGGAGCCGACACGACATTGTGCATGTTTTAATAAGCTCTTCTCAACTTTGGACATCGTGCAAAGTTCTAGGGTTGACTAAAAATATGAGATTATAGGTATTTCATGATAACGCAATATCATAACTAAGTTCATCTATATTATGTCCTTGATAAATTGTCTGTATAAATAACTTCTAATGTCAGGGAAGAACGTATGGATCTGATGCTGAAGACATTAAGAAATTTGCACAATTGATACTTAGTATAAGGGATGGTGCAACTGGTGAGAGTATTGGTGATGGAGAAGTCGATTTGAGGTTACCGGACGATATGATAATACGAGATTCAAATAATCCTATATCATCCATAGTGAAAAGTACTTATCCAGGCGTACTGCATACCGTGTCAGATCTAGAATATTTTAAGGATAGAGCTATCCTGGCCCCTACCAATAATATGGTTTATTCGATTAATGAATATGTCATGTCCTTGATGCCTGCCAAAGAAAGGGTATACCTTAGCTCGGATAACATTTGCAAAGATGATGGAGAAGTTGACCTCAATGATGAAGTCTTTTCAGTTGAGTATCTCAACACGATCAAGTGTTTGGGATTGCCAAGTCATGAAATCAAATTGAAGGAGGGGTGCATTATCATACTTCTCATAAATATAGATTCTTCAAATGAGCTTTGCAATGACACAAGGATGATAGTCACTAAACTTGGGGCTCGCGTGATTGAAGCCAAGTTGATTTCAGGTAATAATACAGGCAAAAAGTTTCTCATTGCAAGAATGATCATGAGCCCCTAGGACTTCACAAAATTTCCGATTCGATTTCAAAGGAGTCTGTTCCCACTGAGTCTTTGTTTTGCAATGACAATAAACAAAAGCCAGGGTCAATCTCTTGCAAATGTAGATCTATACTTATTGAAGCATGTGTTCACCCACGGTCAATTGTATGTTGCAGTCTCAAGAGTCACTAGCAAAAAAGGCCTCTAAAATTTCACATGTAATGCAGAAGGACAAACGCACAACACAACTACTAACGTTGTGTACAATGAAATTTTCGATAAACTGTGAGGTAATTTTGAATATCATTTTTTATTTTATTTTTTATGTCATTTTGTAGAGATTTAATAAACTTTCTATGGTTATTATTCAAATAATTTTATTATTAAATTTTAAAAATATTATTTATTTTTATAGATTTTTTGCAGGTAAAATATGTGGAATTAAAAGAGTAGATGAAAGTTCTTTTTAAGAAACATTTCTATTTTAGTTTTACATGTATGTAGACATTTTTTTTATTATAATAGTTTGACATGGCATATTAACAGTTTTTTAGTGAATAATATCCAAGATTTATAAATATATTATAAAATAATTTCTACGTCTTTTTTTATATAAATTATAACAGCAAATGATACCCGTCGAAATTCAACGGGTTACACACTAGTCTGTATTATTACTACTACTTATTTATGTTCTTTTCTTGGTTTTTCACTTTTGATTACGAATCAATTTTTGAGATAGCCATATTGAACAATGAAATTTAATATTTGGCCCTCTTATTTTCAAAAAATACAAATTATGGTTATTCTTTGGGCGGATCGGATCGGGTTAGGCTTCGGGTTCGGGTTGAGCTTATTCCGCCATTTTGCCCTATTCCATCCAAATTCCACCATTTTACCCTTAATTTCACCCTAATTCCACCCTAATTTTACCATAATTCCACCCAAATTCTGCCGTCAAAATCACTCTACCTTCAACCGTTGCCAGAAATCTGCCACCATTCAACCGTCAAATCACTCCGCCTTTATCTTCTCCACCTTCGTCTTGTTCGCCTTCATCTTCGATTCCTTATACCAAATATGCCTAAATCTCGTAAAACCACCAAATCCAAGCGCGATGCAGATTCCGGATCTGCAGTAAATATCATGGATATATGCAAGGAAATCAACCGAGAGGAGAAAAAATCCGGCAAAGAAAGGTCGGGATGATCTGAGTATTGAAGAAGCGAGCACGGAATTCCCAATTAGGGCAGTGACTCTTCAATCCATCGGTGAAGAATCCAACCTTGAGAAGTCCGATGAAGAAGTCAGTGATGAAGAGCCTGACGATGAAGCCGACGACGAAGATCAGGAAGATTCGTCAAATGAGATAATATCTCAAAACCCTAAATTAATTGTAGCATTATTTTCTCGTTTTTAGATGTGGATCCTTTGCATGAAGATTGAATGTTATGATTGAGGTTAAATCTGATTCATCATTACTTGAGTTTAAACGTTAGAATGATGGTACATTTTGTATAAATTGGCAAATTCATGTCAATTGTGTCATTCATTAGGTAAAATTGAATCTTATGTGTAAATTTTAGCATGAAGATTGAATGTTATGATTGAGGTAAAATCTGATTCATTACTCCCTACGTCCCTGAAATAACTTTCTTTTTTCCTTTTTGGGACGTCGTTCAAATAACTTCCTCTTTCTTTCTTTCCATTTTTGGACAACTACCCCACCACTAACAATACTTTATTTATTCTTACTTTTCACTTTTCACCACTGTCAATACTAATCATAACACTTTTCACAACTTCCAATTATTATAACACTTTTTTTCCACTATCAGTACACTTTATAACTTTTCATTCAAATTCGTGTCGTCCCCAAAAATAAAGTTATTTGAGGGACGGAGGGAGTATCATTTTTTTGGAAAATTGCTTGAGTTTGAATGTTGGAATGATGGTATAATTGGTGCAAATAGATAAATTCGTGCCAATTGTCATTCATTAGGTATATTTGGCACAATTATGCTCATTTGTGTGAAATGTGATTGAATATTGAATGAATGTTAGTTGGAATTTGAAAAATTACTTGAGTTTGAATGTTGAAATGATAGTACAGTTGGTAGAAATTGACAAATTCGCGGCTCGATTGTAAAACCTACATCCACAGAAGATCAGAGGAGAACTTTCATTATCAAGAACAAGCAACAAAGAATTACAATCAAAGAGTTAAGAGATCACAGCTCACAAGCCTAACTTCAAGGCTATTGTTTTAAGACCTCTCTCCACTCTTTTCTTCAATGAATTCTACAAACTTCTAACCCGAACTATGAAGATTACAGGGAGTATTTATACAAGGAATGTGAACAAGAAACGAGCTCGCAATCTGAGCTGAAAGATAGCCCGCGCGAGAGAGAAGTTTAGCTGTTAGTTTGCTGTAATAAACTGAATTTTTGTCTTGCTTTTAAGCCCTCCAATTTCAGAGTGTTTGCAAAACAATCATTTTATTTCCATGCACTTGTACATTCACTCTTCACAAACTCCATAAATATCCCATTTTTTTTTTCTTTCTTTGTAACCTACTATTTTTGAATTCATCTTTCCCCAAATTTGACATGGTTCAGATCACATTTTGTAAACAACAATAATTCTACTCCATTTAAATTCATCAATTTCCATAATTATAATTACAATGTTCATATTTGATAGTGTTTCGTGGACACATGACGTAACTCTCCGTGACATAGTTCTAGTTGGGCACTCACATTGGATACTACTATAGTATTGTCGAAACATTAATTCAGAAATTTAAATATGATCAGTTAAACTACTATATTTATTATTGTGTTATATATGAAAATACATAGTGGTGATACAAGCAAAAGAAAAGGGTCGTATAAACAAGCAAGCAAGCAAAAAAAGATGATGATATGTGTCCACCAAAAGCCATAAATAGATAATGAGGAAGATGGAGGATTTTAGAGCTCCTCATCGCGATGGCTCGGTTTTTCTTCGGGTGATTTGAGATTAGATGCAATGGCTTCCTTAGCAGCCTCAGCCTTCTGTTTGACCGCCTCATAACCCTCCTTGGCCTTCTCCTTTGCCCAACTCAATTCCTCTTCTGTCGTCTCCTTCATCTCACCTGACTTATCTGCCGCATACTGCCCGCTTCCTGCACTCTCACTCATTACTTGTATTGTATGCAACTAACCAAATTAATTAAAGACATAAATAAATCATTTCTTACCAGTGGCGGTGTCTTTGGCTGTGTCGGCGACCTTGTCTTTGGTGTTCTTGGCGGCGTCGTAGCCGTGCTTGGCTGCGTCCGCGACCTTTTCTTTGGTGTTCTCAGCGGTGTCGGCAACCTTTTCTTTGGTGTTCTTGGCGGCGTCGACTGTGGCATCGTAGCCGTGCTTGGCCGTGTCCGCGACCTTCTCTTTGGTGTTCTTGGTGGTGTCGACTGTGGCGTCGTAGCCGTGCTCAGATGTGTCGGCTACCTTCTCTTTGGTGTTCTTGGCGGCGTCTATTGTAGCATCGTAGCCGTGCTTGGATGTGTCGGCGACCTTGTCTTGGGAGTTTTTGACTGCATCCTCAGCCCCGAAGCCAAGGCCCTCGGAGATCTTGTCTTTAGCCCATTCCGTCCATGACTCGTCGTCGTCCTTGACAGTTGAGCTGCATCCCACGGCCAGCAGCGCCACTAACACCGCCAACACTAGCTTCTTTGTGGACGTGTTCGTCATCGATCACTGAGTACGTGCAGCTACCACCACCAGCACAAGCACAAACAATACTAGCGTTAGCAGAAGCAACACCCACATATGCGGCATCAACACACAACACAACAATATCTCTCTCTCTCTTTCTCTCTCCTTCTCTCTAGACTTATCAAATACCGACTTGAATGATGATGGATGATGATAAAAGTAGATTCATCGGCCTAGATATTTATAGCTATGAAATGAAATCAATAATTGCATGAACGTTTCGGGAGGGACAAGTGGCAAGTGCCTCCAAACGTGGCCGCCGCCTACGTCCTTCACTTTCCACGTATTCACGGTACCGACCTCTTGTAATGTCTACTGTTCTCGATTATCTTCCAATACACATTGTCTTAATTCCACTTTACATACTTCTTAAAATCATTTCTTAATTCATTTCCTCAACATGCTTCCATTGTTAATACTAATAGAAAGAAGAGAGAATTGGTGCAACATACATAATCACACCTGCATTGCAAACACTACGAATGAATGGAGAAACTTTCAACTACAAAATTGATTGATAAATCTAATTACATGTACATCATCATCATCCAGTCCAGCTTCACATCTTGCTTAACAAGAAAGAAAATGAATGGCAACAATATAATAAGCTTTTCTTGGCTTGGCCTCTTCTACCACCATCAACTTCAACTCGTATCTACTTTTATCCAATCCTAGTCACAAGTTCTACTACTCTCTCTTTCTGTCTTGTCTTGTCTTTATGGAATGGAATGGAATACAATGTAAACTATAGCTCGCTCCCATGCATTTTAAAGAAGAAAAAAAATTGCAAGTCTCTATGAAATCCCAACTCAAGTGCTCCCTCCTTGCGGTTCTTCATTTGAAATCCCAACCAATAGTGGATGTTCTACTACTTCCTCCTCGATCCCATTCACCTTACTGCAGACAAAAGTAAATGTCAATCTACAAACAACAACACATGAAGGAAAATATGCTACTTACTTGCATGTCTTCTTATTGTGGCCGAGGCCCTTGCACTTGCTGCACTGCAGCTGGCGTTTGATGATATCGACAGATTCAACCAATTTCAACTTTGGCCTGCCTGGTGGGCGTTTAGTAGGAGGCGGAGTTACAAGTGCAGCCTCACTTGTCTCTGGTTTCTCCACATTTGGCATGGGGTTTATTGACTCTGCGTAGCTTGCGCGGTAACTGTCTGCTGTGAAGTATCTTGAGCAATAATCATAGAGGCTCTTCCCAAACCACTGAAGAACTGCTATAGCATGGCAGCAAGGCAATCCACTCAGCTGCCACCCCTTGCAACTACAATCCCAGTGATCAATGTCAACTGCCTCCACTGAATCACCATGCACCTCAAATGTACTGCCATGTGACTGCAACACATGGAGTGCTCTTGCTTTCGATATCTCTTGCCCAAGTTTCTCCTCCATACAAGGTGTTAAACTAGTAATCCATTGACTCGATTCTAGTCGCCTCCTATATATTAATTCCATGATCTTTCCGCGCAGCACATCAACCATCTGCGTTATAGGCAGCTCGTCAACTTCAGACACCCACTCGTAGAACTCTCGCCCGAAATTGGATGACATATGGTTATACCTAGCCCCACCAAAATATGCATTTGCCCAGTGGTCTGGCTCACTGCTAATAACCCAATTATATGCCTCTAACGAGATAGCCTTTATGTTCTCAACGCACCTCTCAAATTCGTCAACTTTCCGTGCAGATGCAGCAGCATGGAAATCTTGGATCAGGAGGCGCCTTGCATCATGAGAAAACTGCCCTTTCAGGTCTTTATTAAGCTTCTCAGCTAGACAACGTACACAATACGCGTGATGGCATTCCTTGCCAAATATGTCAAGCAATGATTCCCTTATGCCTTTCTGGAAGTCAGAGACAAAGGTAATTTGTTCTGACGTTGAGAGAGCAGATTTAAGTTGCAACAGAAACCAATGCCAGTTCTCAGCCGTTTCTTCATCAACAACAGCAAATGCAACAGGAAAGAAGTCATCATTCCCATCTGCCGCTGTTGCAGCTAATAAGGTTCCTTGATACTTTGAGTAGAGAAGAGTACTATCAAGAAAAAGAAGAGGACGGCATTGATGAAACCCAGCTATTGAGGCATGAAATGATACAAAAAAACGACGGAAGCTTGAATCCTCCTTAGTGCTGAATGCAGCGAGACTACCTGGATTAGTCTCCATTATCTTCTCACAAAAGTATGGCAACTGAGAGTATGCCTCTTTGTATGACCCCTGAAGCTGCTCTCTTGCAATTTCCTTGGCACGCCAGGCTTGCGTGTAGTTCAACTGAATGCCATAGTCACGCTTGATATCACTGGCAATGTCCTTTGGTTTATAATTTGGAGAAACTTTCAATTTCTCCTTTATAATGCTTCCTATCCACCCCCTAGTTGCTCTGTAGCCAGCTTTTACAGTGGCTCCTCCACAAGTATGCTCAGGATTCATCTTTTTTATGCATATTAATTGAGTAGTTGCCAACCTCGATGCATATATGCGCCATGGGCAACCTTCTGTTTTGCACTTGGCAGTCACCCTATGGCTGTCATTTTTCTTATATTTGTAGGTGAATCCATGGGCAATCGAGTATTTATGAAGAGCTTCACGGAATTCGGCAAAGGTGTTGAATCTTTGGTCCACACCAGTGATAATATTCTCCCACTGAGTTGCTGCTCTCCGGTGCTTCTCTTCATTGCTAAAAGAGCATGCAGCAAGTGGCACAGTTTCAATAGGCTCATCTAAAACAATTGCATCATCAGTTTGCATGAGATCCAAAGGAACATCAGAAGGAATTGCTGCAGTTTCAGACACAGTTGTCCTGCTTGACCTGCACAATCATATGACCATAAAGAACCACAGCAAGAAATGAATTTGATATGGTTGTAGAAGCTGTGAGCTTGAATTCAGTTGTACATTGATTGATAAAAATAGTTAGGTTAATCTCTTGTTTTTTTTAAATGAATTGAAACTTTGAGATATCCCAAGGCCCTTGATTATTTCTTGTATCATTTATGCTAGTTTTGCTTGATTCTTATTCCATTGAAAGGGTGGGATGAGAGAAATCCTACAATTGAGGATAAAAATACTCAATCATGATAGTTAAAAGAGTAGAATTACCTACTGGCAGTGGCAGGCATGTTGGAAACATTTCGACCAGCAGCTTCTTCAGCAATTACAAAGACCTCGACTTGGTCAGAGTCCTTAAAGAAGTTAACCATACGCTTGAGGTCTTTGTCCTTGGATATGGTGATCAAGGTCTTTCTGTTACCCGGGAGAAAATATTTGATTGCCATGCCATCAGCAGAGCACTGGAAAGTTTCAGCAAGTTCATGCTTAAAATCCTTCAATTGGGTTTGCTGATCCAGGTCCAGAGCATAAGCTTCCCCACCAGTATAAAATAATGACCCATCATCTTTATTCGTCACAAATTCCCCACCAGACTGGCATATGGCTATGATTTTCTTAGTGGCCATAAGCAGCAGATAATAAACCACAAATTCTACACACGCCAAGGACAAATACTCCACAAGATGATAATAATAATCACCTAAACACAACAGCAAAGATAAGTATTAATGGAATTCGCTCCAAGAAACAATCCCCACATAAATCTATAAAAGGGAGGTCGAAACAAATAAACACACCAGCGAGAAATCCAGAATTCACAACGGATAGAGTGGAAAAGCTAACATCAAAATAACCGAAAAGAAGAGAAAACTCACAAATAGCCGTAGAGAATTAGTCTGTCAGGAAGCATGAAATTGAAATTTGCGGAAATACAATGTTGATGCCACCACAGAAGAAAAGGGTTTCCGGAGAGAGAGAGAGAGAAGGCCATCCTCCGGGTCTGGAGAGGAAGTAGCCCGTTTTAACCGATATCGCCTACCGCAAATCCTACCCGTTTATTTATTCTTTCATCCTACGCTCCACAATAATATCTGAAAAACCCCTTCTTCTTTTATTTACTTCTTCCTTCGAAGTACTCCCTCCGTCCCAAACGAAATGGCTCATTTCTTTTCGGCACGGAGATTAAGAAATGTGTATAAAGTAGATAAAGTGGGTTGGTGAAAATTATTTAAATATTAAATATAGAGAAAGAGTGTATTGCCAAAAAAAGGAAACAAGACATTTCGTTTGGGACAACCCAAAAAGGAAAACAGAACATTTCGTTTGGGACGGAGGGAGTACAATAGATTTCTATAATATATTAAACTGATAATTTTTAATTTTAATTTGAAATTAATCTTAAAATTAAGCGATAATTTTGTGATTATAATAAAATTGAAAAGTTTAATTTTATATTATAATTTTTTTATTCCTTTTTATTTACCTTTTTTTTCCTATTTTATTTTTTTTTCTAAAATTATGAAATTTTATTAATTATAAAATATCTTATATGCATATAAAATTAAAGATCACGACAAAAACTTTAATTTAATATACTATTTTATGCAAATATTAAATTTAAAATATAAAGATTATATTTATTTAAATATTAAAACTTAAAAAATATCTTTATCCTCTTCCTTCTTGTTTTAAATAAGTTCATTTTTATAATTTTTATTTTTCTATTTCTTAAATTTTTTTTCTTAATTTTTTGCTTATAAAAAAGAAACATAAAATTATTTCTTCTGCATTGAATGAGTGCAAATGCTATTTTTTATCTAATCATTTGGAATTTTGAACATCCACATTCGTTGAGTAAGAAGCTTACTCAATGGAATAGGGGGACCACTTATGAGTAAACGTCTACATTGGGGAGACTCGTCCACTTACTCATATCCATTAGTTTTGATTTTTGTATTTTTTATTTAATTTTAATTGCACCAATTTAAATAACACAATTACTTCAAATTAAAATTGCATTAATTTAAAATTTAATTGCACCAACTCTTAACACAATTTCTTGCGTCTTCCGTCGGACGAAGACGAAAAATCATTGAACCACGAAGTCATTTTTTGGTAGAGATGAAAGAAATGAAGAAGAAATTAGAGAGAAATAGTGAAAGGGATGAATGAAATAGAGAGAAATTGGTGATTTATATAGGAGGAAAAAGAAAATTTAAAAAAAAAAACAAAAAACAGCCATTAATAGGCATTGGAAAAGAGAAAAAAAAATCGGCTGAAATAGCCGTTGGAAATAAAAAAAATAATTTTTTTTAATAGCCGCGTACATTGCATGCGCCTTTAATATTGGTGGATGAGCCTATAAAACTCGAAAAAGGCCACCCCACATCGGCTTACTCATCGGCCACCTTACTCAAGTAAGGCTCTACAAGTAAGCTTATGTGTGCGCTTTTACATTATATAGTATTTTAGTTTAGTCAAATCTTCAATAGTCATTTTGAGGATACTATAGAAAATTTAAGGATCCAAATGAATCAAATAAAATTTCAATGACCTAATTTAAGTAGAGTTCACATTTGGACAATCCAATTGAGTCGAATGAACCGATTACCAAAAAGGCAAAAACAAAGAGGAAGTTTTAATCCAATTGTCATGTTTACGAGCGTATCAAATTGTGGTATTGACATGTTATTAGTTCAAACTTGAAGTCTCGTGAAAAGTCGTTGTGACATTTAAGTTTTTTGTAGATTTATAATTGGTAAAGTATGAAGAAGAATCAATGCGAAATTCAAGTATTATTTTATTTAGAATTTTAATTTATAAAATATCATAAAATGTCAATATGTAATTTGTCAAAAAGAATTATAATAATACCCATTAATTAATTATCCAAAATATTTATGAAAAATCACAGTTCCCCAAAATCCAAAGTCACATAAGTTCAAAGGGAGATCATCTTCACCTCTCATGTTAAAAACCTCATTTCAGCGTTGATGGAGAAGGAGAATCATGGTAGGGGCTGGCACAACAAGGTTTTGGAATTAATCTGACGAAGATGAAGAAGGGTAATTTAGCCTTAGAAGGCTGCTATCTTGATGCGTATCTGAGGGTGGAGGCGTGATCATGACCGAACCCATATAACCGATATCTAGTCTATCAAGGCCTATCTAGTGTAGTAAACATGATCTTATTAAAATTATGTTCGTGGACAACTATTGATCCTTACTAATCTGAATGTACATTAACACTTTATGTAATGTAATTTATTACAAATGAAGGAGAGTTAACAAATTTTTAAAATGATGAAATTTGAGAATGTCACATGTGATGGAGTTGTTTTCTTATTATATATAAGATGATGAGTTTAGATGGTTGTTTGTTTTAATTACAGTTGTAAAAATTTGGTATAAAAATCCAACCAAATGTAAACCACCTCTCTTCATTCCATCACGCCATACGAGAAATAATACTTTGAAGTTGCAAGTGAATCCTTGTACAAGAAAATTTCAAAGGCTCCTATCAAAATACAAATGAATTTGAAAGGTTACTATCAAAATACAAGAAAGTAAGCATCCATCCTGTCTCCTCAAGTCTCAAAAAATCTAAATTCTCTTTGCTTTGAGGAATACCAAGCTACAAAGTAAGCATCCATCTTGTCTCCTCAAGTCTCAAAAAATCTAAAGTCTCTCTGCTTTGGGGAATACCAAGCTACAAAGTAAGCATCCATCCTGCTCCTCAAGTCTCAAAAAATCTAAGTTCTATCATGAATTCTCTTTGCTTTGGGGAGTACCAAGCTACAGCTTTCGCAGACGCAAGAACGTGCAACGCGTATTCAACAGCAAATACGGGATCATTCACATTCAAGTACCAATCTTTCTTCATATCAACACACACTCCACTATCAATTCTCAAGCTGAAAGGTCCAGCCATCTGCATTAACAGAGAGAGAGAGGCCAACATAAGCTTCGCATACACCACATACCATAGGAACACACATAGATTGCAAGTCTACATAACAATACAACATGTCCACTTCATGAGTTGAAATTGAAGCTAACTATGCCTTAATGACTTCACAGAAGAAACAGGGGCTGAAACTTTATAATGCCTACTACCCTCAGGCACATTATTCTCTGATATGCTAATAATTTTAGAGGTGCTTGCTTTTGAGGATTAGCATATATATATAAAAATCGTATAGGCTAATCCCTTGTTACTAAGATGGATTGGAACTTTGGGAGATCCCAAGATCCTTGATAATTCATATCATTTGAGCTAACATTACTTGATTCATGTTCCATTGAAAAGGTAGGACTGGAGAAACCCTAATAAATAAGGATTAAAAAAAATAGTCATGTATTGTATCATTTAGGAAAAGTAAATGACCCCTTATTTATTCTCCCTCCATCCACGAAAATATGTCCTATGGGAGGATGGCACGGATTTTAAGAAAATTTGTGTGTTTGGAAATAAAATACAAAAAAAGGTATAAAAGCTAAGGTTACAATTAATAAGCCGTGAAACGAAACTCCATAGGATATGCATAAAAGTGAGAAGCAGTTTGCAATATGATAAGAGGTACTAAAACATTGAGTTAAAGGCTACAATTATGAAAACAGGTGCAACAAATTTGAATGGGCAATAATGAAAAGCTAAGGTTACCTGCTGCTGGAATGAGAGGGTGGCAGAAGGAGTAATTGCCTGAATTGCTTCCACACTTGGTGGTTGAGAATTGTTAAGAGCCTGAGCCACTTTAGACGCTCCATTTAGGAATTTGGAGGCTGAAGGTATATCTAGTCGTGCATGAAAGCGGGTAAGGTCCAAAAAAGGCTTTTGGAAATTTCCAAGCTGAGCAGAAAGGGATGCAGATGCGAACAGATCAGCTGAAGCCGCATAATTTGCTCCTTTGGCGCAAAGCTTAAATGGCTCATCTTGGCTGGTTGAATTTTCACCAAGAGATGCAGTAACTACAGTGCCTGAAGTTGAAAAGCAAAGCCACACTTAGAATTCTAGAGGAGAAAACAATGGACACAAGGATCGATATCTTATTAAGCAAAAACAAAACAAGGAATGTTGAAACAAGATTGATTACCTAGCATAGCTGATGCTGAGACATGAGGATTTGAGAGAAGTATATCATACGGTTGCACCATTCTTGCCTTTGGAGCGTGACTCTTCCAAATGTGAAAGTTTTTGTTGAATGAAATGGCAGACTTAGCAGAGAGACCAGGAAGCAAAGTAGGAGGAGGTATTGGGGAGGAGAGAGAGCGTTGTCGAGGAGAACCTGCATTGTGGTTGATGCAGAAATGACAGCTAGTGGCAGAGCGGGGAGCTATGGAAGCCACATCCATAGCCAATGTGAATGGCACATCCCAGTAATTACCACCGTCGTCAACAAAAAGTGCCGGAGAAGATGCCTCCACGGTCAGATTATGATTCGGAAACTGCAACAGCATACATCATGTCTTGCTGTTTAAATAAAGATTATTACTGTAATTAATATGTACATCCGCATTGCTTGCCTTGTGATGAAGAATTGCCTTTTTCCTTGGAATTTTATCGTGAGCGTGTGCTTCTGAAGTAAGCAGCAGTGTATCTTGAGGTGTTATCAACCACTCCCAGCAGAAATTGAGGGCGTAAAATTGGGGGTCGGAAAGCTGCCTCCAAATACTCTCCGACCCTTTGAGAGAAGCTGCGAACTGTTGCACATTGAACTGTCCCAGCAATGATGTAAAACTGCAAGGAAAGAAAGGAAGATAGGTAATTTTGATCGAGAATGGGGAGACGAAGATAGCACTTACTAACCAGGCATCGCGAGCAGAGGAAGGGAGAGGGAGAGGGAGGAGGCGCTGCAGAGAGAGCCCAAGTCCATCGGAAAATGAGGGGACCAACGGCGCCGCCATGAAGCGCTGCAAGAAATCAATCTGCTTGGGCCGCGACAGCCGAGTCCCACGGCTCAACCCCAACGGAAGCGGAAGCCCCCTTCCCACCGGCCGCGCCACTCCGTCCAACGTCGCCGGCGTCGACAAGTCCAGCTCCCAGAATTCCCCATCCATCGCCCATCTTAGCTTCTTCATCGTCATCTCAATTGCCTTCCATCAACATTACATCACTCTCTCCGCCTCTTCCCAACTCCTAATTCCTATATTTCTTCTCTTTTATGTAAATTTTAGTATTTCCTTTTTTTTGCCTCTTCACCAAAATAATTATTCTCACCGAAATTGGTGCGTATTTTTTTTTACACTATAAACAATATGATCACACACACATTTACACACCTTCACATTATAATCTTATTTTCCTTAAATTTCGTGCTAAAAAAAATGCACCACTTTCGATGGGAGAGAGGGAGTACTATCACCGTCCCTACATTTGACCACAGTTTAAACAGAGATATCGATCTAACAATAAACACAATTTCCATAAACGATTTCAAATATATATCTCTTCATTCATTGCAATCTTAACACTCATTATTTTATGGTGAGATTCGTCTTATATGGGGGCGTAAATGTACCAAATTATCTGTTACTTTTTGAATCTCGACTCAATAAAATTTGCTCTTACTCGTTCAATGAAGTTCATTAGTTAAACTAAGCTTGAATTTGGTGTTAATTAGTTGTTAGCTTGTGAATAGGCTCATTGAATTATTTAAATTAAAAATATAAAATTATTAAATAAATACAACTTATATTTCTACATGAGGCAATATTTACGCTACTTATACAAAATAATGAAAATTAATAGTTGTCCTTCAAACATAGTTCAATAAATTATAATCAAAATTAAGTGTTTTGGACGAAATTACTCTCATACATACTCTTGTACGTAAAAACATAGTCTCTCTCTTTTCATTACTTTTGCATTCTCTCTCTATCTTAAAACCTAGTTTCTCCACAGCGCCTTTGCTGCTCTAAAGTATCTCTCTCGAAATATATCTCTCTCGTTGATTTCTCTCAGACAAGCCTTTCACTCTCTGATTTTCTTTGTCACCATCGTCAACATCATCTTTTCCAGAACCCAACAAATAAAAGTTCCAAGAGTTATATGAATTCTAGATTTACAAGAATTATGAGATGCAAAATTCATATCAAAGAAAATTTGGAACGAAATGGTACGAATTTGTACCATTTGTTTCAAGACCTATCGTGTCACTTGGAGGAATGAAATGGGCCAATGCACCCATTAGCCTCATCCATGCCATCCATACAAAGATCTGTCGGGACGAGGATTTGTATGAATGATGTTAATGATTCCATTTGTGTCAGTCGCCCGAGATCTGTCTTGCATATGCGAGGAATGAGAGGAACGAAGATGTAATTTCATTCCAACTGAGAAGAGTGCCCAGCGGGAGACGTTTTGCGGTGAAGAAGACAATAATCTTCACCCTTCATCCATCTCACAAAAACATGAACATTTTGTCATTTTGGGGTGTCTCACAAAAACATGAACATTTCTCTTTTGGTACACTACTCCATCACAATCCTTTTACTTTTCATCTCTACTTTTCATAAAGTGAGACCCATTTTTCACTAACAATACATTTTTATCTAACATTTCTTAAAATCTTTGCCATTTACAAATGTTTATGTTTTTGTGAGACGAAGGGAGTATAATTTATTGTAATAGTATGGGGTGAACAATTATTAATTTTTACTATCCCCGGTGGATATTTCGTACACTTTCTATATTATAATTAGTAATAATTGTATTAAGCGTTTAATAATCTTATTCATTTTAAGAAAATAATGAATATATTGTCGTAATGAAAGTTATAATACAATGTTTTAAATGTAAATTTAAATTTAGAAAATTTGTTGGAATTTAAATAAGTCTGTGAACCTTAAAGTATTCAATTTTCAAAATACCATTCAATAAATATACAAACTAACTTAATGAGTTTGTGTGCGGGTGACCGCATGGTACCCGGCCACACATCCATATATTTCAACTTTTAGTAATTAAATTCGAAAGTGTTGTTTGGTGTAATGGTTGAAGTGCATCTTATTTGTTTCAAAGGTCAAGAGTTCTAAACTTCGATCTTACAAAATTCGACAACAAAAAAATAAATCACATCCCCAGAATCTGCATTATTCCAATATACACAAGTTAGAAGAAAAATACACACAACAGTGGAGATTAGCATATCACTCATCAAGTTAGAAGAAAAATACACACAACAGCGGAGATCAGCGTATCACTCATTTGGAGCTGATTCATCATTATGTTTCTGGTGGTGGAATGAATAAGAATCATGAGCAATAGACTGCATCCAATAATTCAAACAACTTAGAATTTGATAAGCTAAACTCAAGATGACAAAGAAAATAGAATAATCCAAATATTACCTGTTCTTGGGCTCGGAAATACATGAAAGGGGTATAGTGGAGGAAATTGGAAACCCTTGAGGTATAAATATCAGCATACCTGAAGTTTTACCAATAAAACATATTTTAACCATTATGAATGATAGTATATGCAAGAAGAAGAAAAACCAAACAAAAGCTTTCCATACTTCTCAATCTGCCTCATTATGTGGCTTTTGTCCCATAAGCCTGCTCGCGAGAGAAAACCCCACCTGAAACAAGATAAGAGCCATTGTTTAAACCTAACTACAGATTTTCAAACAATCAACACATGACATCAACTTGAAGCAGACACAAACGGAACCTTCTATTAAAGAGCTCCCCATCTGATTCCAACAGGGGAGCAATTTTATGATCAAGTCTCCGCATCACAATGAGTAGCTTCTGAATGCTCTCAGCGAGTTCTTTGTCTTCCATATGAGTAGCAGCAAGGGTCTGAAGGAAAATAACATACTTGGATTCAAATAATCACATAATTCTATCTGACAACAAAGATCATTTCAACCAAGCTAGGGCAAGTCTGCATATGCACACTACTTTTCATATGTCATGTAATCCGCAATAAATGACATAACTACACACAAACAAAATACTTGTTATTATTCAAAAATAAAACACCATCTACACTTATTGTTCATCAATTACAACTCCAGCCCTATAAGATTCAATTTGATAATAACAAGTAGTTCTTATGATGCATAAGGTCAAGTTATGAAAAATGTATATCTTCTCTAGAGGAACTCCATTGACTGGTAGAGTCAAGGATACAAACCAAGAATTTTATTTCGAACGTGAGGAGAATGAAGACGTAATTTTATAGTCATATGGCATGAATGCTACATGAAGAGCATAAGCCAGATGATGGAACTGGAAGATCTAGGATGAATGCAAGGAAACGTAAGGGTCTGACAATCCTTCAGGTAAATTGACCTGTCCAGCAAATTTGTCAATAACCCAACAAAACTAACAATAACGCTAACTAAGAAACCTCCTCTGAACACAGTCAAACTATTATTCTACGGTTTCTACCAGGTCAATGGGTTTTGGAAATCCATCCTATTGGCTCTTAGCAGTAAATTACTAACTATCAACTACTTTTTTTTTGGTTTACTAACTAATCAACAACTAGTAAAGAACTTTCTTAAAAAGAATTATCAACAGTTCTAAATTTCCTGAATATCAGCTACTTCCCCATTAAAACAACCTCATCCTCATCAATATCCACTTTGTCTAACAACATATAGCCTCTTTCTCTCTGCAACCCTGCAACTTAACCAGAACTTGCATCACCTTGTCATCATTCAGCAAAACTCCTGGACACGAAGTACATCTTTGAGCTCAAAGATGGTTCCTTCCTTAGAAAATCCGATGGAAATGTTGGAGACAATATGAATTTTTGTAATGCTGTTTGGGCTCACAAATACACTAGCAACCTTTTTTCCGAGTTCATCCTGGTGTTGTTCAACAACATTCTCATCTATAGTCACACCTGGGCCGACCACCTCCTTCGTCTTTGGCACGTATTCCAGTTCTTGGAGAATCAGTCTTTAATTATCAACCTGAAGAAGTGTGTGTTGGGTACGGACCCCATGGAATACTCAGGCCACCTGGTGTCGGCCGCGGGTGCAAATGAACCTGACCAAAATATCAGCTGTTTTTGCAATGGCCGACACAGGTATCACTTTGTTTGAGGCAGGGATTCTGGGATTCACCAGCTTATACGAGATTATGGAAAGATTGCCATACCTCCCACTGACTTACTAAAGAAAGGGGTCAATTGCCCATGAGTTTGGAACTTAGAGGCCAATTTGGCATTTCAAGAACTCAAAAAGACGTCAACTTCAGCCTTCATTATGCAGATGCACATTTCTGTAAGCGATTTGTGGTGGAATGTGATGCCTCAGGCAGGGTATTATGGATGGTATTAATGCTAGAGAAGCAACCTATTGCATATTTTAGTAAATGACTCGTGGGGCGTTGGCTAGCTAAGTCAGCACAAGAGAAGGAATTGATGGCTTTGGTGCTAGCGGTGGGGCATTGGCAGCCCTACTTTCTGATTCGTCATTTCGTGGTACAAATGGATCAGTTCCGGCAATTGAGGCAGTCGCTTACTAGCTTGGTTGCTGACACAACAAAACTTGGCGACCAAGCTCCTTGGCTATGATTTTAACATAAATAGTAAAGAAAAGGTTCTCAACAAAGTAGCA
Source organism: Salvia miltiorrhiza (assembly GCF_028751815.1). Classification (NCBI taxonomy): domain Eukaryota; kingdom Viridiplantae; phylum Streptophyta; class Magnoliopsida; order Lamiales; family Lamiaceae; genus Salvia; species Salvia miltiorrhiza. The sequence goes on from NC_080391.1 coordinate 26,754,113, forward strand.
GATACCCTCTTGCGCCACGAAGAAGGGGATTCAGCTGTCGACTTAAGAGTTATGTAGGTCGAACTTTTCAGGAGGTTTGGGCAGACTTGGAACTGAGGGCAGTTATCCATTCTCTTGACAAATTAGTGCTGTACTTAGATATTCCACCTCAGTGTGAACATTCCTTGGTGTTCCGGGGTATCTCCTCCTGTGGGTAAAATCATTAGATGGAGACAGGTCATCATCAGACATCAGGTTCGACAATAATAATCACTTGCATGACTTATCCGATGGTGTACTCTTATCGGTGCCTGAGGGTGTATTCTCATCACGTCAATAACACTCTCCAACAACCCTTTTTGCCATATACTCTTTGTGAGAAATATGGCAACTGGATCTACCCTTCACCAAATTCACTCCAGACCCTGAGGAATTAGTGATATTTGCTTCCCAATGTTGTTACTGTAAGCTACGACCCTTGCTGGTTTTTCGGACTACTGCAGCTATTCTAAGGGCTCTTCTACCTTTCGATTTTGTTGTCCATCTCCTTTATTGTAGCTTGGCGTGTTTTGGGCATGACTCAATCCAATGGGTTGGACCAGATTGTAAGAGTTAAAGAAAATGATCAAGAATCCAATTGAATATTGAAGAAAACTGAATGATAAAAAGTACCATTAGGAGAACTCTCCTGCCAAAGCTAACAGAGAAATACCTATTCAATTCATCTAAGTCAGGCAGAAGCCCATGTACGCGCACACACCTCACTAACAATAAATAAGCCACTAAAATTAGAAAAACAGAATTGAAAGAAATAATTCTATCGCATTATTGTGTAGATTTTTTCTCTTACATATATTAAAAATTTTATCGAGATTGTAGAGGGTCATGGGTGCAAGTATACTGATCTCTTCATAAATAGTGACCATCTAAACCACCTATTCTATAGTCCAGTATTCCCTTTTCATGACAACCAACAGTTTCAGACAATGAGAAGCATTAATCATGGAAGATCATAAATTGATAGTACATAGAAGCCCTAATTGCAGAAGATCAGCATAAATACCAGAATAGACACAAGCAACATCTTCAAACATGCACGTAAAGGTTATGTGTTCTAAAATGAATTGCCAACGATACCTCTCAAGCAGGTGGTCATAATACCTGAGCGGGACGTCCTTTACTTCGTCTTTGCAGAGCAAGGCGGAGTTGGTTGAAGAGGTCTCCTACAACCTCCTTCTGATTTATGAGCTCTATCAGTGTGGCACGATGACCTCGACTACGAATCAAAGCACTATACTGCAAATGAGAGTCAAAACTGGGGATCTGTATGGTGGTAGTACATGAAGCATTTGATACAAAGATACAGAACAATTACAAACCTCGTCTTCCAGTTCTCGACAAATTAGTGCTGTACGCCACCGAAGATGAACTTTCGATTGACTAACATCTGTATATATATGATCTCCAACATACATAATTTCATCTCCATGAATGCCAAGTGAATTCTCAACCATCTGAGCACTTCCCCCTGAGTATAATCCCCCTGACATGCAAGATAAATAAGTAAAAGTTGTTCTAAAACTTCAATCTGAATCATCTGATGCAGAAAGAAGAGAACACACACGTTTCAATAAAAATAGTATAGTTAAATATGAGCAAGTGTTCTACAATAAAATTAGTCTACTAAAAGTAGATTTCCAATAATCTATTAACACCAGTACGAGATATTCTGTTTTGGCATAGTACATTGATTTTTGTCCATTAGGTATCCCATTCCATGTAACCAGTTGACATATTGACACAAACTAATCCAGTCAACACCAAAAAGAATAATAAACTCATAAATAAAGTAAACTTTCCTTCCTCTTTTATCACTACTTTTATGCTAAGGAAAAATGAGAATTTATTCGTTGATATAATTGTAGGAGCTTCCCAATCCAACTCGAAACTCATGGTTGGCCCGAATAGGCCAAACAAAAAAAGAGGTTAGAGTCGAAAATTCATAGCCCGAACGACCCGTAAACGAATAGCTCGATAACACAATAGGATTGGCTCGAAAATAGCCTGAACTCAATGAGGTTGGCCCAAAACCCAAGTGGACTGACCCAATCACTTGAAAATTTTCTCCCTGATTGTGGAAGTTAGTACAATAAGAATTTTATTCAGATACTTGTGGAATGTGTTTTGGTTTAATTAAGACACTGCTCCAAGCCTTTCATTTTCTATAGATAGGATAGAAAATTTGTGATTGAGAGTCCGTGATGATCCGAAAGTTATACTCATAATTTCACTTCTCTTTCTTTTAAAAACATTTTTTTATGTGAAAACTAAAAAAATCATTAAGGAAAAATGCGACTCCAATCCTCATCTCTCAAAGAGAGGCTTATTAGTTGTTATGCAGGTCGAGGTTGAAATGACACTCATTTTTGTATGTATTTCTTTTTGTTACAACTATAAGACCATCATGAAAAATATATATGTATAAGTTAAACTTTTACATGAATATCCTGGCCCAATTGGCCTGATGGGTAAACCCGAAAGTTTAGAGTTGGATCGAAAATCTAGTCCAAAAAAAATTCAACTTGAATAACACGTAACCGAATAGCCCTACAACCCGACAGAGCTGGCTCGAGACCGAGTGACTTGGTTCAATTGACATCCCTACTTATTCATCACCCCTACCTTATATTCTATATCAAACTCATATCCCAACAACTTGGTAAATGGCAACCCAAAATGTTGAGTCGAAGTAGACATATTGCTGCAACAAGAAACACAAGCTCCCCTTATCTGTTGGAACCACAAATCCGAGCCAAACCAAATATGACTGTCAACGATGAAAAGCTAGTCATCAACCATGTCTCATACGCCAATTTAACCATACTATGATCTGACAATGTCGTACTAAAGTAGGTGACAGGACATTCATCTTACAATGCCGTACTAAAGTAGGAGATAGGACACTCATCTTAGACAAGACTGTTTAATCCTTGCCTTGAGACATCACATTTTACTACAAAAAATTGCTAAAATTTCTGGCTTATTGAGAAACAGCGCTGCAAAAATCACTGCCTGTTTTACCCTTCCGAAAGCCACCCATGCTTCAACCACAACAATAACTCATAGACATTTCTGCATTGATGCCAACTAGCATATTTTTCATCATGATGGAATCACTTCCCCTTAGCTTTCTTATCTAGATATTCCTTGTGGGATATCCACTGAGTAGGGCAGTCCTTAAGTTTATTAACAGAAGCATCCTCAGAATTATTGCAGCAAGAAATAGACTTCAGCCAGTTTCCATTTACTACCACTAAGTGACAGACGCCTCAATCTCCCAGACTAATAGAACAACTAGCTGATCAGAACTTTCGTTGTTTCATTCCCTCTGGTTGCTTCAAACTCCCTTTCTATCTCTCGGGCTAGATGCTTTGTCTCAAATAAATTTGTCTCTTGACGAGATTGTATTCTCAGCCTTATATCAAGTAATCCATGAACATTCCTGGACAATGATGGTCTGCGAGGCTACGAACTTGCAACTCCTTTATCACAAGCATTAGTAGATGGTAACACAATCATTCTATCAGGTTTAGTCTCCAAACCTTTTGTATGATTGATGATCAACTTATGTCCTTTCTCTAACTTCTAAACTCGGTTGCCCATGTCCATTGAGATTGCATGACAAGCTTTGCGCATATACTGCTCCAGCAGGTCAGACCAAATTATTAGAGTAAACAGAACAACTATTGAACTTGAATTGAATTGAATACTGGAAAGTGATGAAATTAATAAGAATCACATGGAACTCTGGAGAAGTTCTCTGACTCAAGCACGAACATCGCTGCTCTAATTCGATCGTGGTTATAAACTAATTCTCCCATTATCAAGCGAAAACTACTTATCCTTCCTATGGTGCAAAGCCCAAGCAAAAAACCCGCAATCAACAAAAAATATCCACACCTATCTAGCCTCATAGCAGTGCACCGAGCATGCAAATAGTTAAAGGATTCTTGACTATTTTTTTTTTTTAAAGAAAAAAAAAAAAAAAAAAAAAAGCAAAAGAATGACATCAAAGATCAATATAAGTTTGAAGGTTTAAAACATTATTTGCAATCACCTGCATGAGCCTTAAAACATGGACGCATAAGACCTTCACCAGTCACCACTTCATACAATGGGTGTGACAGCTGAAAAAACTCTGGCTTCCTGGCCGAGACTATTACCTATAGAAACAATAGGTCAATACGTATTTCGGACCTCAAGAAATCAATACTTTTAACTTCAATAGTTACACTCAGTGCAAACAACAACAAACAACTTTTGATTAACCATTGATAAGTAGATGGTCCAGAGAGTCCAGGCACATCATAGCTTCGGTGAGACAAAAGAAGTTTTTAACATCAAGTTTCAAAAGTATGCTGTAGAATATGTCTTTATTAACAAATAGAAACCAGTTTCTGAACTCAGTCAATTTTAGCAACTCAACAGGGTCCACTCACCATGTCAAACAGATCTCTCCAGCTCATGTCATTTGGGAGAAATCTATTGAAAGAATGTTGCATCATCTTTTCAGTGTAGTGGTAATCTGAGTTTGTAATAAGCAAGAGTCGTTTGCCAGCCTGTTACATATCAGCTATCAGTCTGCTAAAAAAAAAATCTTCACGAGCATCGAAATCATTGAGTAAGAACCATGCATTGCTTGAACTCTTGTAAAATGTGGATAGAATATACCTCTTTCTGGTCCAATAAGGCCAAAGGTAGCTCGGGATCAGGTTCTACAAAGAGTTCAGGTTTGGACATAATCTCACTCTGTATTTGAATCCTTTTATTAGATGATGCTTGTGAAACTGGTCATTCAAAAGACAAAAGTATAAAAGGTAAAAACCTTCAGCTGCCCTTCGACATGTGCCCTAAAAAGTGCTTTTCCAACAGCCTGAATCCAATACGTAAAGTTTAAGGAATTATAACATGTATCAAGTCAAATTCCATGTAATGCTTTCAACATTAAACCTTGTAAAGCCCTTTATAATCAAGTGGACCAAGATCTGCGGCTATAGCACCTTCATCCAATCTATCCACCATCTGAGCATAAGAACTTTATAAGTTATAAGCCATAAACAAATAATAATCAGGTGGAGCAAGGTAACTTTGCACTAAGCTATTTGGAAGTGTAATAAGTGTTACAGCATTGTGTACCAACAATGGCTACATAGTTCTTGAATAATTAACATTAGTGCCTACCTATATAACCTTTCATTTGTAAATCTTAAGTAGTGAAGTTCAAAAGGAAAGGTCTTAGTATCCTATTCAAAAGCAGCAAGTAATCAAACATGCATGTTTGAGGCACGACGTTCAATAACCCACCTTCTGACTTCTTTGCATGTTAAAAAGCAAATAAAAGCTCATCATTGCAATTAAATCATTATTGGCCACCACCATAATTATTAAAGGTTTAAAAGAGTTCATGGAGCCTGGCAGAGGACTCATGCAGGTGCCTTCCCAAAGTGAGGCAAAATAACAATAACAGTAACAATAATTGAAGAAATCATTAAATTTTTTTCTTTTTTTCTTAAATTTGGAGTCAATTACATTCTATAATATAGAGAAATAAGCGGAAGGCATACCAACCACCGAAACAGGAAATTGAATTCCTACATATCAGGAATTCTAATCGAACAGTATCTTACCAAGACTATGTTCTCCTAAATTGAGAGTGCTACAACTAAATAAAATCCAATATTTTCTAAATAAAGAAAACATATCTCCTAAATTGTATACATAATTTGTTTGCAATTTCTACACCCCTCCACCCCTGAAGCTGGGTTGTAAAAGTTATACAGACCAAGCTTGAAGTTCAAAAAACTAACTCCCTGAAGTGCAGTATTGACTTTCTCTAAGATAAAGTCACGACCAATTTTGATATGCATCATCCTATCATGATGTACCCAACTTAACTTTTAGCTATACTACAGCTGCTTATCTATTACTCAAAAAAAAAAAAATCTATCAGTAAATTTCTTAAACTGAAGCCTAAACTTCAACCTTGAGTTTTCTCAGTATTCCTGTAAACACATCCTCTAGCACATAGCAAGAGCAAGTGCTTGGTACACCGGCTCTGCAACTACTATGTGAAACCGTAGCCTGTTTCTTGCTTTTCCAAGTGATGAAATTTCTCCAAACATGTAGCAATAGCCAGTAGCCAATAGCCAATCTTCTCTCGGTTCGTTCACCTACCCAACAAGCATTACTGAAAATTTCTACACCACGATTTTCACAATTTGTAAAGAGAAACCATGACTAGGAACCATCTTGAAATATTTTAAAGTCGGGAGTATCTCATATGTCTGAAACTCGTGTTAATTGCATCTAAATGATTCTCAATTGTGTTGTTCATGGGCTGACTGACTACACTGACTAATTAACCAATGGTCGTGTCCGAGTGTGAGATAGATAGATCAATTGGAGTCCTTTCTTTACCTTGACCTTTTTTGCCGAGTCCATGGGTGTGTGTTGCAACCAAGAAAACTTGTTTCATTTAGCAAATCCAAAATATACTTCTTTTGGGATATGACAATTCCTTACTTTGATAGAGCTACCACCACTTCTAGAAAGTATCTTAGTGTCCTGAGATCTTTGATCACAAATTCAGTTGCCACTACCAGTAACCTTTTCAGGTTAAGAATCTACATTCATTTGGAGCGTGCATAACAGCACATAGCGCAGGCAATGATCATGTTGGAAGGTCCAATTTGGTATTGGAGATAAGGTGTTCTTGAAGCCATGTCCCTGTTGGCAAGTTACTTTATACCATAATGAATGCCAACTTGCTCGACATTCTATTAGATTATTTGATATTGTCTCACTAATTAACTTTGCCACTTATAAGTTGAAGTTACCTGATATGGTTCCAATTCACCCAGTTTTTCTTGTTTCCTAGTTGAAGGAGGTAATTAGGGACCATGCAGTTCCTACAATGCTACCGCATGAATTGTCAATGGAGGAACCCACTTACAGGCCAGAAGAAATTTTGCATTTTCGAGGAGCTCAGTGGGGCGAAGATTGAGCAAAGTAAGTGTTGATTAAATGGTCAGCTTGTCAGGAGGAGACAACTCATCTAGAGTACCAGATTTGGGTTTATCAGCATTGGATGAAATCCTAATAAAGCCCCCTGAGAAAAATATGGCTAATCAGTTATATTTTAATTTAGTTATAATTCTTATTTTTAGCTCATAATTAGTCAGATTCTTCTCGGACAGATGAGATCAGATAGTACTTATAACCTTGGAGGATGTTAATTAGATTATGCAAATAATTCCATTTGATGACTGTTGCTAGTGGCATTAGCCAGGCAGGGTCAACCTATAGATATCATTTTGGTTCCTTTCTTCTTCATATTGAAAATAGAAATATTCTAAGATTTGGAAAAGTCATCCTTTTGAGGTTAGTTTGATGAAACTACTGAGTCTTCCCTTGACCCTATTATTAGTGTGATGCCCCCCAGACTTTAAGCTGCTTATGCATTTTTTTATTTTATTTTTTTTTATAATTTAACAGTATTAAATAAAAAAATTTAAAGGCCGCGCCACAGGGGACTCGAACCTAAGACCTTTGACATTAGGCATTAACCCCTTACTGTTTGGCCAACACACGCACACAAAATGGTTTTCAGTTGGGAATTGATTTTATTTTATCTACAATTTCCAATAACGAAAAATCTTAGTTGTAATTTTTTTTTTTTTTTTTTGAATTAGAATTACAAGATATATCTGAAACACCACCTAAAAGTGGGAAAACATCACCGCACGCAGGCGGGATTGAACCCAAGGCCTCTCACAAAGGAGAGCCTTTGGGTGCCTCAACTTATGCATTTTCCTTCTCAATTAAGTTGTTGGACATAATTTCAATAAGAAAGATGAATAAACCAAAGGAGAAATGATGGCACATTGTTCCCCAAGCATAAACGAAAAGGCAAGAATGCAAGATAAAATAAGTAGCACAACTATACCAATTTTCACATAAATACATTCTAACAAGGCATAACATTTGGAAGCTGACTACCTGCATAAAGGCAACTGCCTCAGAAACTGAGAACAGTGTATTGAGGAATTCCCACCGGCTCTCCTTCCGTAGATCGACAAGTTCTCTCCCATATATCTCACTTCCATTCAAAGAAAGCCAATAGGTAAATATGAATTGCTTTCTACTTAAGTTCCACCAGAACAAAAATAACAACCCAGGAAAGAAGAAACTTTAACTACATTAAAGATTCAGGCTGCATCATCAAAGATTGAAGTATTAAACCATGGTGAATATTATAATCGTTCTTCAAAAAAATCTTTATTGGATCTCTAGCTGATTGATAATTTTGTTACCTTTACTCCGATTGACTTTGGAAAGATGTTTTACAATTCACAACTAATATTGAATAAGCAGATAAGAAAAGATTGAGACACACCTCACTTTTTGAGTAGACAACATTCCAGTTCCATGCATTGCTCTCTTAACATACCCAAATCGATCTGCTTTAACTAAATTCCCTTTCTCCTTATCTATAACTAGGCCTCGGATGACCTACAAGTACAAAGTACAGGAAACAATAAGAGAAGAAGAGTGCACAATGTTATATGAGACAAATATACAGCATACCAGCTCTGGGTCAAATGCAAGTCCATCAACGGGAAAACCCATATTTCTCAGATTGTCCATACAATAGTCATAAGCCCTTCCTTCCCATGCCTGCAAAGACACAATAATTCTGATCATTCAAAATTTCAACTCAAATAGCACACTTTGATAGAACCAACCAAAACATGATAGAACAATTATTGTGTTGAAGTTGTTGTAGAATATTTTGTATATATGTTTCATTATTTATCTTGTAACCATAGTTCTCCCTATATATATGTGGGAGTCTCTTGTATTCTACACAACAACATAATATAGTATTCTTCTTCTCTCCTACATGGTATCAAAGCTGGTATGAATTCTTCATCGACCGAGTTATACTTGACATTTTGCCCTTCTTTTTTCCTTCATTGACCTAGTTACACTTTACATTTTGCCCCTTTTTTTTCCTATGCGCCGCCGCTTAGGGTTTTGTTTTCTGCCGCTACTGCTGTCTAATTTTCGCGCCACCGCCGCTCTACTCATTGCTGCTACTGTTTGTTCCTGCTTTGCTTTGCCTAGGTTTTTGCTTTTCCGCCCTTCTCTTATCATGTTTGACAAATAAATCTGCTGCCTTAGGAACCACCATCAAATTGAATTGTTCCAATTATCTTCTATCGTCTCGTGCTTTTCTATTATTCTTAGGATCTCAAAAGAAATGACATCATGTTTTGTCTATTGCCCCCGCTAGTACGGATCCTAAATATAAAGCATGGAGTGCTAATGACTGTATTGTTATGACTTGACTTCTTAATAGCATGGATAAATCAGTTAGTAAAAACATTGTGTTCTGCCAAAGCTATGTGGGGTACTTTAAATGAGATGTATTCTAATGACAAGAATGTATCTCGTGTGTTTGCGTTGTATGAGAATCTCTTCTCTCATACACAAGATGGTCAATCTGTGAGCGACTACTTTTCCACTCTTAAGGGGATCCTCATTTATCATCCCTTATCATTTGATGTTGTGATACAGATCATTATTTAGTTATAGTTATATATTGTTTCTTTAATTTATTTAGTTATTTAGGCTTAAGTTATTTAGGGCTAGAATAATGTAATGGGTCATGGGTCAGGCTTTCATGTGAGCTCCAAGATATTTCTTGGGCCTCAAGTTTCTCTAGGTTTTTAAATAGTTATTAGTGAGTTAGGGTTAGGATTATCGTATTATTCTGGACAGCTTCCGTTGTAGGCCTCGCAAGAGGAGTTCGGGATAGCGTTTCTCATTGTAGGCCTCGCAAGAAAAGGGTTACTCTCAGTTTTCTTTGTTCAGTATTCATTTCAATTTATTTCTTTCAATTCTCTTGTTCTCTACTTATCTCAATCCCTTCACTCTATCATGTTGTGACACAAGGGACTCAGTGGGAGGAATTTATGGTTGCAAAATTCCTATCTGGTTTATTAGATGCTAATCTTCGACCGGTTTGGGGCATCTTATTGGCAAGTAATAACATTATCACATTATCTAATGCTCTCTCCCGTGTTCTGCATGTCACCACAAGCCGTACTGAAACCATTTTTTTCAATACTTCTATTGCTCGAGGTCAGGGTCGGGGTGATGGTGGAGGTCATGGTTATGGTCGTGGTGGTGGTCGTGGAACTAATATTGACAAAAATACATGTAGTTGCTCTCATTGTGGTCGTACCAATCACGTGTTTGAAAAGTGTTCGGCAAAGTTTGGCAAACCAAAATGGGCGACCAAGAACAAGGCTTCCACTGCACAGACTTTGTCCTCCACGGCTGGCATAGTCTCTGTTCTTTTTGCTGATTATGAGTCATTTCTAACTTCTTCAAGCCATTCCTCTACTATGGCTGACATTTTTCGTGTCCCATGGTAAGTCTTGGATGTTGGATTCCAGTTCTTCTGCCCATATTACTTGTACCAAGTCACTCTTAACATCCTTTTCTCTCTCATCTCTACCATTTGTTTGTCTTGTCGATAGCACTTATTCTCCAGCAACGGTCATTGGTGTCAAACCTACTACTAATATCACTCTTCATGGTGTCATGTTTGCCCTGCGTCTTCTCGGGCTCTCTCCGCTGTTATGTCTCCATATTAGTGGCATTGTCATCTTGGTCATTCGTCTTTTGTCAGTCTTCGAAGTTTAGTTCCTATTTCGTCTGGTGATTTTGTGAGTCTTGTGAGTTGGGCAAGCACCATCACTCATTTTTTCCTCCTCGAGTCGATAAATGTAGTTCTTATCCTTTTTAATTAGTTCATTGTGATGTTTGGGGTCCTCGTCGGGTTGAGTCTAGAGGGGGTTTCAAGTACTTTCTAATACTTGTTGATAATTATTCGCGCATGACATGGTTTCATTCAAGCAGAAAACCGAGGTCCTTATTGTACACAAATCCTTTTATCATGAAATAAAAATTCAATATTCTATTGATTTGCGTATTCTTTTCATTGATAACGCTCTTGAGTTTACCCAAAAGTTTGTTTCATCCTTTTGTAACTCTCATGGTATACTTCATCAAACGTCATGCTCTCACATATCTCAACAAAATGGATTGTTGAACACAAACATCATCAAATTTTGGATTTTGGATGTGGCTAGTACACTTATGTCTCACATGCATGTTCCTAAGTATTTATGGTCTGATGTTGTTCGTACTGCCTACTTTCTTGTAGTGTTGACTACTTTAAGATGTTCTTTCCCACTGCTCGTCTGAATCAATTTGAATCTTGTTTTTCTTGACTGTCAATCCTTTTGGGCCAATTCATCAGTTGGATGTGAAGAATGCATTTTTTCTACGGTGATTCGACTTCATTCGTCTTCATGGAGCAACCTCAAGGTATGTCGCTCATGGGAGGATGCTACTAAGGTCTATTGCTTTAAAAAGGCAATTTATGGTCCTAAACAAAAGCCAGAAAGCTTGGTTTGATAAATTCAACAGTATTCTTGGAAATATTGGATTTAAGCAACGCAAGTCGGATCACTTTGCCTTTGTGCGCAATCAAAAATCTAGAATAGTCATTCTCATTGTATATGTTGATTAAATTTTTATATCTGACAGTGATGTACTGGGGATTGAGGAGACTAAGAAGTACTTGCAACAACAGTTTGTTATTTAGGATATGGACGTCCTAAGTATTTCTTAGGGATTGAAATTGTTCACAAGTCTGGAGTTTCTTTGTATCGGCAAAAGTATGCTACATATTTTCTTAGAAAACTGGATTTCTTGGAAAGAAGTCCGTTGATACTCCTATGGATGTTGATCCGAGTGTTTGGGATTGAAGTGGAGACTTCTTGGTGGGAAACTTATCTACTTGACAGTCACACGACGTGACATTTCTTTCGTTGTTGGGTTGGTTAGTCATTTCTTGGATAAGCCTAAGCAAGATCATTGGGATGCTGCTATTCAAATTCTTCGATATATCAAGAAATCTCTGGGGGGGAAAGGATTGTTATTCAAGAAGAATGATCGTCTAAAGATTGAAGGATATTCTGATGCTAATTATGTTAACCACCTATTTCGAAAATTTGGTAACTTGCAGAAGTAAGAAACAACACACGGTTGCACACTTCTACACAGATTATTGAGGTGAAGAATCTACTTGAGGAATTGGGGTTCACTTTCAACGAACATTTACATGTGCATTGTGATAACTAAACAGCTATCTACATTGCCAACAACACAGTGTTTCATGAGATGACTAAGCATATTGAGGCTGACTACCATTTCATTCGCGAGTGTGCCTTGAGTCAAACTATTGCTACTCATTTCACTTCTTCACCCAACCAGATTGATGATATTTTCACTAAACCGTTGGGCGAAAAATGCTTTTCAGAACTTTGCACCAAGTTGGACATGATAGATATATATGCTCCAGCCTGAGGGGGAGTGCTGTATAATATTTTGTATATATGTTTCCTTATTTATCTTGTAGCCCTAGTTCTCCCTATATATATCTGGGAGTCTCTTGTATTCTACACAACAACATAATATACTATTCTTCTTCTCTCCTACATGTCTCAGTATTTTACCATTCTATAGAAGTATTTATAAACTTATTAAGTGAAGTTAGAAGCAGACCAACCTAAGTAATTTAAGCTAGCAGTTGTTAATGGATGATATGTTTTTTGGTCAGAAATATAGAATTGTAGAAGAAAGAATGAAACATTAGAGAGGATTCATCCATCCAATCGATTGCACCTATAAGATACAACTTCAAACTCTAGCTAAATCAGATAAAAAAAAGCTTTTACTTTTTATGATCTTAGTTATTGCTGCTCTATGCTTATGAAAACGAAGGACAGGAAGGACAACTATGATAGTAATTGGGAAGGATATTCATGATAAACATGTGGATACATTCATCATGATGCAGTTGCATATCACTAAACACAATTGTCTGGCCATAGAGTTCACAGAAAAATAATTGTAGAACACATGAAATGAAGGACAGCTAATTAGTTTTGATTAGGGGCAGTAGCAGGCTAGTAGCAGAACAATTATTACCGCCACATTGTAATGGATCAGTGTGTAGTCCATATCATAGCCAATAGCACTAATAGAACGCAGATTAAGTGTCCGGCTGCAAAAAATGCCACGAGAAGAATGTCTAGCAGAAAATGGATCCTGCAGAATGCCCATGAAACTAAAATTAAGCAGATACCAGCATCATAAGAAAGAAAGAAAAGAAAAAAACTTGTGTGAACAATATGTGGAGCTTGGTGACTTTTTATTCTCAATTGATGCTTTTGAAAAGGCCACAGAAGCTTTAATAATGTCTCCTAATCTAGTAAGCTTAGTGCATGGTAAATGTTAATCCTGCATAAAGAATCGCAAATGGAAGAGGCAGTATTTCTATAAGCTGCTGCAATTTATTCAACTAAAGTTTCAACTGTCACAAGCAGATAGCAGACTAGTTTATTTTAAATTGTGGCAACAAAAATCCAAAATTGGCACAGTTGTTGCAAGCTCAACGATTCTAACCAGAAGGATTTATGCATTAAAATACGGGATGATAACCTGAAAATGAAAAGGCTATTTGTCTGAACTTATAGCATCAACAAATGGTTCAAAGCTTTGTAATTAACTTACTACTTTAGTGCCGTAAAAGAAATTATTCATTAGGCAAATTCTTGAAGCTCAATGATGTTATATCCCCAAAGATAGAAAGAAAAAGAAATTTGGACGGACATTAATTCGGGACAGTGATAAGTAGGTAAAATGATTTCATACAAGATGAGTTAGCCTAAGATGGATGCGGGATCGTATGAAGAAGGAATGAACAGTGATAAAGAATAGAGGAAAAGGGAAACCGGAATGCCCAAGTGATTAAGCAAGTGCTCGGCTTCTTGAGCTTCCAATTTGGCCACATCCTCAATAGGTCCTTCCAAACCCGCCTCTCCATTGATTGCTACAAATATCATCATATAGTACTACTGTAAAGCTGCGGCATCGATTAGAGGAATGAAAATGAGTGACTTAATCAGAATTACCAAAATTGAGGTTGAGATCGCCCTTGGTGCTCTCGCCGAGGTAGTCAAAGTCCGCGGCGCTGGACGGTGTCACAGAGAATATGCCAGTGTTCCCCGCCGCCTCGTCCTCCGTAGTGGCGGACCGACATCTTATTTTCATGTTCATGACAGCCCTAGCTGAAGAAGGAAAGTAATGGAGGATGACCGAGGAGCATTGCGTTCGCCGGGAAATCCCAATATCCATACTGCTCATCCTCCACCCCAAAATTACATTTCCGTATGCAGCCGCCATTGTTATAAATTGAACTTCAAATTTACAGCTTTGGCGGCGGAGGAGGAGCCCAGGCAACGGATAGCTGCGGTGCCTCTGCCTTGTCTCTTGGGCACATAAGTCAAGCAACCGTCCACGACCCGTTAATCCCAAAACTCATGTAACTGATTTGCACGTGCCAATTTTTATAGTAGTAATATTTTTTTATTTACTTGTATAATTTATCTAAAAAATTATAGTAAGTGGCAATAATCTATCCATATAGGGTGTGTTTATTTTGGTGGTAAAATTTTCATTTGAAAATGATGGATAAGAAAAAGTGAGATAATATTATCTTTTTCTCCTTTTTTTATCATGTGTTTACTTTGTTAGAAATAAATGGATAAACAAATTGAAATGTTGGAAAATATTTTCACACCCTCCCAATAGGATAATATTATCCAACATTTGTGAGAAAATGAGTGAAAAGTGGCTGCCCGAATAAATTTTCCAGCCTGATCGGAGAAAATTATCCATCATAGGAAACATGTGAAAATGATGGAAAATATAATTTTTCTAACTTTTTCAATCAGGCCACGTTTGATTGGCTATATTGCACTGGATTAGCAAAGGTATACCTCATTAAATGTGTGTTTGATATCTCTTTCCATTTTCCTCATGGCCCGAAAATTTGTTGTGGCCCGGCCATCAATTACTAAAAACTTTGGAATATGCATCTGGCACCCCCCCCATCTGATACGTTTTCATGCCTCCTAGTTTGAAATTATTCTCCCCAATTTGCCCTTCATTTTTAACTCAGCAAATCATCAAAAACGAAATCTCCCCCCAAAGTGTGAATCTCAAATTTTCTGGAAGCCCTCTGTTCAAACCAGACGTTGTTCGCCTCTCTGCCCAGAATCAAAACACGGTGGGTACGAAGTTTGGAACGCCATTTCTCAAGTAAATCCTGCTTCCCTTTACTTTCAAAAATGTGAAATCGAAATTGTGTGCCTTATTTCACAGAAGATTATTCTTCCTATGGTTTTCGTATTCTACGAATCGTTGTGGGGATAAGTGTTTTCGAGATTTCGGTTTTTACATGGTTGAATCCTTCGTTTTGTATTTCGATTCTGGGCATAAATAATTTGTATGAAAATTTTGAGATTTTTGAAATTTTCGATTTTTGACTGCCAAATTTTACAGGAAAGAGTGTTCTTGATTGTCGGAGCTGCTAAAATCTTCGCAGAGCTGCGATGCTGATCACTATTTTTATAGCAACAATAACTGCAACTAAACAGTGTAATTGTAGTACGAAAACAGCAAGCAGAGTATCGTATCCACAGAGACTGTAAAACGAAATTACTCTATCTACTTCCTAAACAGACTCTCACAGTATGCAGGTAAAACGAATTTGAAGGTGAATTACGAACTAAGATTAACTAAATAAAAACTAAAGAGCATGTAAACTATGATAATTAACTCAAATATAAGGAAAGCTCTTACCCTAGGGATGTACTTTCACTAATCAACTACATGTATTCAACCTATTGATTCAATTACCAATTTTAATCCAACCCTGATGAAAGATCACTATATTATTCACAAGCGTCTCTAACGACCACCTATGAACGTAGATTAATTAATCCCTTTTCGCATTCAAGACTCCAAGGAATAAATTAACTCCAAATAGCACATAAAGAATAACTTCCTATAGCTTCACCTATCGCATTCAAGACTCAAGGCTAACACTATATCATGCATTCCTGAATCGGCTGAACAATTATCGCATTCAAGACTCAAACTGAACAGCTAAACATGTAAATCATTGATCAGATAATTCACAAGAAATTAAGCACCAGGAATCATGAATCACAAGTTGGAAGGCAAATTGATATCAATAAATCAAAAACACATAATCAATCAGCTATATACAAACCCTAGGTTCAGAATAAAAGAACTAGCCAGACATAATAAAATCAAACATAAACATAATTAAATTGAACGCAATTGTAAAAACAAATTGTATAAAAACCGAATTAAAACGATTGTAGCGGCTTAAATCTTCAATCTTGATCCAAGCCTTGAAAACTGGAAAGCTAAAATATTCTAAAGCTATAAAACTGAAATATGAATATTGGAAACTGAAAAACTAAAGCTGGGAACCCTAGATAGGTCAAAAGAGGACCTATTTATAGTACCAGGGTAAAATACAGAGTTTGAGCTCGAAAATAACTTGGAAAAACCTAAAAACGCGGAAGATATAAAAACACGCGTCAAAAACGGCGACCCGTTCGGCGTTCGCCGAACAGGTCGCCGAATTTGGCCTGAAAACAGCTGAAATTCGGCGATCGCCGAATTTTCTCCTCAAAGACAATTTCAATCCAGGGATTTCGGCGACCTACTCGGCGATCGCCGAGTTGGTCGCCGATTTTGCTCATAAAATCGCCCAAATTCGGCGGTCGCCGTTTAGGTCGCCGAATTTTGACTGCTGCGCGCGACGTTTTTGTTTCGGCCATAACTTTCTCGTCCGAACTCCGATTTATGATCCGTTTGCGCTCACGAACTTGTATCGAGATGATCTACAACTTCTATTTCAGGACATTGTTCCAAATTCGAACTCAATAAATCTGAAAATTCCTTCAAAGTTCGAGTAAGAATCATGTTTCACAAGATAAAGCAAATTAAGCACAAAACAATCATCCAACACTCAATTTCCTATAAAATTAACATCATATGAACATTAAAAACCATGGAAAAATGAGTGTTATCAACTCCCCCAAACTTAATCCATTGTTCGTCCTCGAATAATGAGAAGAACACAAACAATAACACGAATGGGTAAGAACTCTAGCTCATCGATGCCTCCGAAAAATAAAGAATAATGGAATTCTCAAATCTTCAATAATCAAGCACAAAATTCACCAATAAACACAACCTATAGCAAAATCAACCTTGACATTCCAAACAATTGAATCTCACAAGGTATGTGTCACAGCCCGCCCTAACTAGGGATAGTTAGGCTGAGTGATCCACGACTAGGGATGGGGTTAAAGAAGAAGGGGAAGAAAAGGGGCGTCATTTATAGCCGTAAAACTTACTCATCTTAATAAAACTCGTCATTTTTATTCATTAATACTCAATTGAAAACAGTCTATGAAAGACTGCATAAAAGTTAATTAATATCATTAATCAAGTTATACATCATATGCAACCATTCTCTTAAGACTCAAAGTATGACATAACATACTATAACATCAACAACATCTTGCAGCGGAAAGTAGCTAGACATATGTATGAAGACATATTCTAGACAGGTTAACTATTTATTAACAACCCTGGAGACTCCGCTCATTGCAGCACCATCATCACATCAGCTCAACCTGCACATTTAGAAAACATATGCAGGGCTGAGTACAAAAGCACTCAGTGGGCACGTATGCCTAGGTATAAAAATACATGCTTCAAAACTATAAATTGTCATGCCATCATAATCAGTACAGCAAGGGAGTTTTTCGCTAAAAAGGCCCAAGCTTACTAAGTTCATTTGTGATTCTTAAAGTTCGTCTGATCAGACTAAGTTCTTTTGTAATCTATCATATCTGAAACTGTGTGCCGGAGAGGTGGCCACCTCTCACGGTCACTTGACCGGCCAACCCGCTAGATGACTCACGGTCACTGGTGTACACTAGCCCTGGCAGGATAGCTATCAACTGCTCAGGACCCGAATTCGATTGCATCATTGGCAAAGCCAAAGCAGATAGATATCATACTAAAATTTAAACATTTTATGGCAAGACAATACTTGAAATAACTTTAACTCAAAGATTTTGTAATGAAATAACTTGCTTGAACGTAACATTTAAACTCATTTGATATATATATAAAACTGAAATTAACAGTTAGATCATCTCATGCATTCATTCGTATAAGAGGCCTACGACACGCAGGGGATCTCTATATACGTATAGTAAAAGTAATGCCCACCTCGTTGTGTCTCTGTATCAATGAGTAACGTCACTCTCTCCCTCAAGTCGTTACTTCCCAAAAGGACCTTCATCGTTATGAAGAATTGGTGAGAAGTTATAAAAGAAACCTCGATTAATAATCTAATCTCTTTTATGAAACATTAGTATCTCTAATGTTCATCTCTCTTGATTGTTAATCAATATAACAATTATTATCTCTCGTCATTACTCATTAATTATAACATCCTTATGTTATAATTAGCAGCGCTTCAATTAAAAGAAATATTTAACACATCGAAAAGTTCACTTTCTTAGCAGATCTATTCGCTCTCATCTCGTCTAATTAACCGATTTGAAAGTTAAACTTTCCATTAGGCATGTATTTGAGTCACGGGTCAACAAGAATTGACTATGCTCAAATTCTAATTTCACTAAAAATTTCGGCATGACCTATTCATATATAATGTCAGCCACGAGATTTCAACGAGTGAATCTCACTACGTGAACTCGTCTCTCGACTCAAAACTTAACATCTTGACATCTTTTCAACGCAAACCAAACAATTCAAAATCATCAAAACTCTTTATCAGTAAACTATCATTTATACTCGACACCAATTGTTCGAGTGTCAGATACCAACATTTATGTGCGTTAATCATAACTCTCACAACTCACACCATTTAGTCATATCGTATCATCCATCAAAACAAATATAATCAAGTTGTTTTCTAGAAAGTTTTGCTGTTTTTGTGTCATCTTTAAAAATTCATAACAACCAACTCAATCATCATAAACTCTCATACCAATTGATCTCAAAAACTTCATGAAGTGTAGTTCACTCTAAAAATGGTAGTTAACCAAAAAGGTTAAAGGTTTTTGGAGATATTGCTCCTTTAGTGCAGGCTGTCAAAGATTGACAGTTTCTGCCAATTTTGTTTAGGCCATTAGAAACCAAGGCAAACCTTAATAAAATTCCATCAAATTTAATCATCCAAAACTAAAGGTATCCTTGAAGATTTGGTTAAAACTTCACAAGAGAAAACGTTCATATGATCTGCCAAATAAACAATGAAACTCATACACTTTTACTGTTGGACAAATATGACAACAGAACAGGGCATTTTTGAAATAATAAACTGCTCTGTTTCAGAGGTCATAAAAATCGAAATCTTATGTTTTTAGAAAATTATTGGAGTCTAGTTTCGTTTAAAAAAAAACGGTGATGCAAAATCCTTCATGGATTAATAGATATAAACATTTTTGTGAAGTCTACCAATAGTTGACAGATTCTGTCAAGGATTTTTCAAAATATCTTTAAAATAGCAAACATCATCCAAAAGACATGAAATTTTGCAGCAACGAAATACACATATCATAGATAAACATACTAAAATTTCAGAGCCATCAAGCAATGAAAACTCATCGAAACATAAGCTTGAAACAGCTGTAAAATTTTGACAGAATTCCAGTTTTAATTTCGTTCAACAATTATCATCCATAAATTGTAAATCAATTAGCATGCTCATGTGATATCGTAGAACACATATACGCAATAATATTCATTATGCAACGTCTCAAACTTCACGAATTTAAATAATCATACTCTAAAAATTTATACAATTTTCGTGCTTGGAAAAATACGAATTTAATATATATCGATTCTAGCATACCCCTAAGCACAAATATCAAGTCAAAACGATCAAACAAAAATCGAAAGACAAGCTAATATGTGAAAAACGGGGCTGCCCTCATGGGTTTCATAGCTACGGTTCGTTCCGTTCTTACTCCCTTCATTAAACATGCTCAACATCTACCCAAGAACAACATACTAAAATTTCACGACGATCCGACGTCGTTTCAAAATAAAGTCGAGAATCGACGTTTTTCGACGTCGACGAAAATCGAAAAGAAAACCATCAAAACGTAGGTAGAGATCTTACCTACTTAGATACGTGATCGAAAAGATGATCGGCGCTCGTCTCGGTGCTCAAATCGGAGGTCAAAAGCTTAAATGGTATTAACGTTGAATATAGTGTGTGTTTTGGGTGTTGTGTGTGTGAGTTTGTGTGTTGTGCGTGAGTTTAGAGTGTTTGGTTGTAGCAGCCAACACTTTAATAGGGAAAGGGGCTTTGGGAGGTTTGGGGGTGGTTAGGGGTAGGGTAGGTTAGATATTTAAGATATTAACCCGTTAGTCGTTAAATATCTCGTCTCGTCTCATTTTAACAACTAACAACCCATACTCTTTGTTACTCGCCCTCTCAACCTCTACTCACTTTCATTGCACTCGTAATTCTATATAAATATAGAAAACACAAGCTCGTTCTCGAAATTCTGATAAACGAGCTCATTTCGTTTATCGAGAAATCCCGATTTACTATTCACTCGTCGTCCAAAAATAAAAACTTTTATTATTGGACTCGTATCGAAAAACTAAGAATATTTCTCGACGACGTGCACGTAAGATTTTGAAAGTCGACAAAAAGACGAAATAGCAGTATTTTACTATTCATCGTCAAAAAGTCAAAATTTTGAAAAACGTCTTAACGGACTCAGATCTCACTTCCGAGTTCATCGTTCTCATTCAAATAATTATCTCGAATTATTCAAATACTCAAACTCAAATACGGATATAAAATCCCACATCATTCTCACATCATCGAAAGAACATCTCAACATCTTAAAAAAAATAACAAGAAAACTTCATATAACTCCTCATCTCTTTACAAAGTAATCAAATAAGGGATCTATACCCTAATTACTCAAACTTAAGCAATTAAACACGTCATCAAAAGCACGGGTATTACAGTATGTGTATCACTCAACTCTCAATTTGATGGAACAGGACGTGTATGCTCTCATCGAATTCAATACAATGCAGATCACTTACCATAGGCTTGCCAATCGTCTACAATCTCCATCGCTAAAAGTGTGTCAGGACTAAGATCAAAAAGGTCTTTTTCTTCGGGTTATAATGTAGGGACATTGGTTAAGGTAGGGAAATATAGGCTAAGTGACTCAAAATAATTTAAGAACACCAACCTTATAGCTTCACAAATCACAAATCAAGTATGGAATAAATTCCATCTTCCACCCAACTATATCACCATAATCAACACAACTCAAGAGATTTAATCATCACAATGCAGAACTAACCACTCTTTTATGCTCTCTATTTATTTCCAACACACGAAGTCGATTATCTAACAACACTCTCAATATACACTCGACTTCACACTTTTCTTTTCTTTTTCTCTTTTTTTTTTCTTTTCTTTTCACAACTTTGTAGAGCTTATAAGAGTAAATAGTAGCTCAATATCATCCCTTCTTTTTTACAACCCACTATGAATATTCACCACACGAAGATCCCCATATACTTCATCACCCCTATCATCCGGCTAAAGAATAAAAGCTAAATAGGCTCAAAGAGGATAACAAAGGATAATTTTTTTTTTTTCAATGATAGTGTTTGCGAAAAATTGTGGCTAACAAAAGATGGCCTAAAATCATCTCATAATCGTGGGCACAACAGCAACCTCAACACAGAAACCATGGCAAGTTCTAGAAGATCACCACATGCAATGACAAAACTCACAACAAAGAATAAACTGTGTATGATAAACAGTTATGGCTCAAAATCTCACAGGTTTATTCAACGTCTAAAAGTAAAGGTCAAAATCACTCTAGAATTATGCAAATTAGTTCCAATTATGCTTAAATCATCAAAGAAAATCAAACTCCACATTTTTTTTTCCACAGAAATCATCATTGGCATCTCACCATAAATCTAATGGAGCATAAATCATCTAAAAAAACAAAACAAACACACACCACCAACCAAGCAAGATAAAACAATAAAGCCAACAAAAAGATAAAAGTGATACACATATCTACTCTCACCCCCCTCCCCCAAACTTATTACAGAACATAAGTTCGAAAATAAGTTTGGAGGGATGATGATATGTGTGTCACTACTCACAGAAAACACATGATCCACGGTGGTAGTATGGACAAGGCGCGAGTTCCCGCATCTTCCAAGCTCAACGCTGCACTAAAAACCCAAACAAAACAAAGAAACAAAAAGAAACTAAACGAAAGGAAAACAAAACAAAGAAAACGGCTGGGTTACCTCCCAACAAGTGCTTAATTTAACGTCTAGAGCTCGACGATACCTCAAAAACTCATGGAGGTCGGAAACAACACTCTAACCATTGGAAAGCTTTTATACTCTTGGGTGCCTTCTCCACCAAAACACTTCTCTTGGCTCGAACATCCTCTACAAGCATTGCCCCCTTCTCATTCTTGTTCCGAAAAATCCGAAATTTCACTTTCTTCTTCTTGGGGGTATGGGTTTTCAAAGACCCCCCATCATGCTCCAAAAACAAACACATCTCAAAAGTCAGAACTTCTTTTGGCTTTGGAGTTTTTTTCTTGGCTTCATACTTGGGCAGCTCATTCTTCTCAACCTCTTCATCCTCCAAATTTGCTAGAAAACTGTCAGCCAAATTAATCACTTCATTCTGGGGAACTTCCTTTAGTGGAGGCTTCTTGAAAATCACAGTTTCCCCATAGGCTCCCAATGTCATCGTCCCCCTTTGCATATCTAGCTTTGCTCCACATGTGGCAAGGAAAGGTCTCCCTAACAGCAAATGCATCTTTGGATCCTCCGGAATATCCAACACTACAAAGTCGACTGGGAAGAAAAAATCACTCACCTTCACAAGCACATCTTCCGCAACTCCTAGAGGTTTAGAGCAAAACTTATCAATAAGCTGAATTGTCTTGTTGGTTGGCTTCAAATCCCCCAGCTGCAACTTCCTATAAACTTTGAGAGGCATGGCATTTATGTTTGCTCCGGTGTCACACATCACTTTCTCAAACAATGACTTTCCAATCTTCACAGAAATATTGAAGCTGCCCGGATATTCTCTCTTTGGAGGCAACTGATACTCCTTCACTGCGAGCACCCCCTCAAATTCATTGAATGCACTCTTCTTTTCCATCACAGCCTTCACAATTTGCACCTCATTTGGCTTGTTTCTCAAGATCTCCACGGAAGGAATATTCACAGCCAGCTTCTTAAATGTCTCCAAAAATTTGGAGCTTTGCTCATCTAATCTTGGCCTCGGGAATGGAAGAGGAGGAGAAACAGAAATACCTTCATCCTCAACTAAATTATCAACCACCCGGATGGAATGACATTGCTGATTTTGCTGAGGCTGTTGATATTGGCTCTTCGGATTGAACTGAGTGTTGCTAGGAAATTGGCCTGGCTTGTGCTGTGCAGCTGCTTGGTTGGCCATCTGACCAACTTGAGTCTCTAAAATCTGCACTTGCTTGGACAGTGCTGAAAAATTATTTCCAATATTTTCCACCTGAGACTCCAAATTAGTCATCCTTGAATTAACAGTTGTCTTCATGCTAGACATCTCTGTTAACATCTGCTGCGTCATATCTTCCAGTGATACTTTCTTCGGCTCATTTATAACTCCTCCGCTAGACACAGAAAATCCAGGTGGAGGCTGCAAAGCATTGTTCGGATTTCCGTAAGAAAGGTTAGGATGCGGGCGTGCTCCTGGCTGGAACTGCTGCTGACCCTGCTGAAATTGTTGACCTCTGCCATACATTCCTGGCTGTCCTTGCTGGAAATTCCCATAATTTCTGCCAGTCACATAATTGACATCTTCCATGCCTGATGGGTCTATCACAGCTTGCTCATGACGTCCAACATTCAACTCACCAATTTTTGTAGTCAGCTCTGCCAGCTGTGTAGCCATCGCTGCCTGTTGAGTAACCATTGCTGCCATAGGATCAGAACTTGACGCAGCTGCAACCTTCTTCAATTGTACTCGCTCAGATGGCCATTGGTAGCTTGTAGAAGCCATGCTATCAATAATGCTCCATGCTTCAGAACTGCTTTTCTGCAATAGAGAGCCACCTGCAGCTGTATCCATGTGCATCCTTGTACGCTCCCCGCAGGCATTGTAGAACATTATCACGAGCGTGCCTTCATCAAATCCATGGCTTGGGCACTTTCTGAGCTTCTCCTGATACCGCTCCCAAGTCTCCGCTAGCTTTTCTCCATCGTACTGTTGAAACTGCACGATGTCCATCTTCAACTTCAACGTAAGGCCAGGCGGATGAAACTTGCGTAGGAATGCATGAGCCAAATTCTCCCACACGATATTCTCTCCCAGCTGCAGCGTATGATACCACGACTTCACCTTATCCCGCAGTGAGAAGGGAAAAAGACGAAGACGGATAATGTCATCAGGGACACCAATCATCTTCACCGTGCTACACAGCTCCAGGAAATGCGCCAGGTGCGCATTAGGGTCTTCGATCGCCTGTCCACCATATTGGCTCTGTTGGACCATCGTGATCAAACCCGTTTTCAGCTCAAAGTTGTTGACGTTCACTCGTGGGGGCTCCTGGTACACATACTGTGGAATGAACGCTTCATTGATGGCTGGTTGTTTCTGAGCCTCTCTCATCTCCTGTGCATCAAGCAGCTTCTTCAACTGCTCTTGCAGAGCTCGAATTTGGATTTGCTCAGGAGTAGCCATCGTATCTGTCTCAAATAAAAACAAAAATAAAAAAACAAAAAAACTGCAACTAAAGAATAAAACCTATAGTACTGCAGAATCCTATCGAAAATATTAAAGCAACTTCTTAACAGTCCCCGGCAACGGCGCCAAAAAGTTGATCACTATTTTTATAGCAACAATAACTGCAACTAAACAGTGTAATTGTAGTACGAAAACAGCAAGCAGAGTATCGTATCCACAGAGACTGTAAAACGAAATTACTCTATCTACTTCCTAAACAGACTCTCACAGTATGCAGGTAAAACGAATTTGAAGGTGAATTACGAACTAAGATTAACTAAATAAAAACTAAAGAGCATGTAAACTATGATAATTAACTCAAATATAAGGAAAGCTCTGACCCTAGGGATGTACTTTCACTAATCAACTACATGTATTCAACCTATTGATTCAATTACCAATTTTAATCCAACCCTGATGAAAGATCACTATATTATTCACAAGCGTCTCTAACGACCACCTATGAACGTAGATTAATTAATCCCTTTTCGCATTTAAGACTCCAAGGAATAAATTAACTCCAAATAGCACATAAAGAATAACTTCATATTGCTTCACCTATCGCATTCAAGACTCAAGGCTAACACTATATCATGCATTCCTGAATTGGCTGAACAATTATCGCATTCAAGACTCAAACTGAACAGCTAAACATGTAAATCATTGATCAGATAATTCACAAGAAATTAAGCACCAGGAATCATGAATCACAAGTTGAAGGGCAAATTGATATCAATAAATCAAAAACACATAATCAATCATCTATATACAAACCCTAGGTTCAGAATAAAAGAACTAGCCAGACATAATAAAATCAAACATAAACATAATTAAATTGAACGCAATTGTAAAAACAAATTGTATAAAAACCGAATTAAAACGATTGTAGCGGCTTAAATCTTCAATCTTGATCCAAGCCTTGAAAACTGGAAAGCTAAAATATTCTAAAGCTATAAAACTGAAATATGAATATTGGAAACTGAAAAACTAAAGCTGGGAACCCTAGATAGGTCAAAAGAGGACCTATTTATAGTACCAGGGTAAAATACAGAGTTTGAGCTCGAAAATAACTTGGAAAAACCTAAAAACGCGGAAGATATAAAAACACGCGTCAAAAACGGCGACCCGTTCGGCGTTCGCCGAACAGGTCGCCGAATTTGGCCAGAAAACAGCTGAAATTCGGCGATCGCCGAATTTTCTCCTCAAAGCCAATTTCAATCCAGGGATTTCGGCGACCTACTCGGCGATCGCCGAGTTGGTCGCCGATTTTGCTCATAAAATCGCCCAAATTCGGCGGTCGCCGTTTAGGTCGCCGAATTTTGACTGCTGCGCGCGACGTTTTTGTTTCGGCCATAACTTTCTCGTCCGAACTCCGATTTATGATCCGTTTGCGCTCACGAACTTGTATCGAGATGATCTACAACTTCTATTTCAGGACATTGTTCCAAATTCGAACTCAATAAATCTGAAAATTCCTTCAAAGTTCGAGTAAGAATCATGTTTCACAAGATAAAGCAAATTAAGCACAAAACAATCATCCAACACTCAATTTCCTATAAAATTAACATCATATGAACATTAAAAACCATGGAAAAATGAGTGTTATCAGATGCCACCAACGAAGACGTTCTGTATTGTTGTGCCCTAGTTTTTGGCGCGATACATTTATAACTGATGTGGGAGTTCAGATATATTCGTGGGCAATATTGAGAGGGTATGGTGGGCAATAGTTAATTAATGAATGGGCTTGAGTGTCTTTTAATTTAATTATATGGAAGACGTGGTGGGCTATCAAACACCAATTTTTGTTTACTAGTTTATCTATTATATGGATCAAACATAAAAGAATGGGTGATAGTATCAACTAATCTACGAAAGGTAACCATAAATTATTAATTCGGCCATAACCGTTATCCAATATCAAACGTGGCCTCAAAGTAAAAACACTCATAGTAGTAATACTTTGTCAATCCATAATAAAAAAAAAAAATCTAAATTATCTTTTTGGAATGTCAAAAAAAATTTATCTATTTTTGGACTATACTCACCACTAATAATATCTCATTTATTCTTATTTTTTTCACATTTTCAACACTCTCCATACAAATTAAAATAACACAACACTAATTACAATATATTTTCATGCACTTCCAATACGCACAACAAAATCATTTTAAAACTTGTGTCGCTCATTTCTAAAAAATTTTATTGTGGATGGATGAAATATATAAAAAGAGAGTATTTTACTTTTATCTCTCCTCTCTTTTCTTCTTCTTTTTTATTTTGATTCTTATTTAATATTGTCAAATTTAATTTATGAAAAAATATTCAATATGCATCTTAAATTAAGTTCGTGACAAGATCTTTAATATGATATAACAATCATAAAAATTAAATTAAAAATGAATAAATTATGAAAAAATTAAAATTTAAATATTTTATTTTCTCTTGATATTGAACATATGATTTTTTTCTTTTAATTTTCTTTTTTTATTTTATTTTATTTTCTATATTTTTTGTTATAATAAGATCTTTAATATATTTGTTTATTGTTTTTATATATTTTAATTATAATAATGTTCAATGCAACTAAATAGAGTGAGATTATATTCATTGAATTGACGATCCGAGCCTTCGACGTATTTATGCAAATAATCATCGAATTAGCGATCCATTGCTTGAAATAAATTTGAGAGAATAAAAATTGAAACGATAGATTTTAGGAAATTGAAGAGAGAATTATGAAAATTTGACGAAGAAAGAAATAGTATATGTAGAGGAAGGAAAGGAAATTATAGGGGAAAAAAATAAAAAAACCTATACTATACTAGTTGTTGCCATTTTCAACTGTAAAAAAAAAATCAAACACAAACGTTAATTAAGCGCATGTTGAACACGCGCCTAACCCAAAACACATTCGTGCCCGACACCAACGAAGGCACTGAGCATGTGCCCCATTGGTTCGCCAGCGCGCGGCCCTCCACAGCTGCCGTCTCGATCTGGAGCTTAAAGCTTGGCGTTGTCGATGCACTTAGAGGGTGTTTGGCTGAGCTTATAAGCTCCTTCAAAGTGTTTGGCAAAATAAACTCCTAAACAACTTATAAGCTCCTAGAGCTTATAAGCTCCCCAAAAAATAAGTTTTTATACCCCAACTTATTTTTTTATAATCTCATATGCCACAATCTTTTTACAAATATTTTTCAACTATAATTTATTATTTTCATCATATATCATTCAAGTTTATTTTTCTTCAATTTTCTCTCTCTAAAAAACTATTTTCTCTCTCTAGCAAAAAAATTCTCTCTCTAGCTTAGAAGCTTAATTATCCAAACATTTTGACAACTTATAAGTTCTTAAACATTACATCTTATAAGCTCTTGAAACATCTTATAAGCTCTTTAAAATAAGCTTAGCCAAACACCCTCTTAGTAGTGTTCCTGGTTCGTCATTTACTTGAGAGGAATTTTTCTGAACATTGAAAAACGACTTCAATGTCCTATAGATAATTTAGAATTTCGTCTTCAGTCCAAGAATGTAGGAACTCCACGCAACATTATAAAGATACAAAGTACTATTACCCTCTGGGAGAGGCAAGTGAGTGTGTGTTGTGGTTCCCCTTCCCCTTCCCTAAATATTATAGACATTAGTAATTATTTTGGTATCCTTTTTTCCAGATCACCCCCTCAGCCCTCCACATCCTTCTGAGTGTTCACGAAGTAAAAATACAACTTTGTTGTTTTATAAGAACCAAATTATGAAGAAACCTAATACTCATTATAACTTTTCCTTTCATCCTAGGTATAACATAGATTTCTTATCTAGCTTGACATCTTATGATAAGTGCTTTTAGCCCAAATATTATTTCTTTAACAGTGTTCAATTAGTTGGAGATCCTCTGAAAACCTCACACCCCTTGTAAAAGATAGGTGTTATAGTTAGAAGAAGTTCATCAAGTAAGCTACGTGTGAGTAGTGTGAAAACTAATAGAATATACGGGTGCAAATAGAAACAGATCTACATGTCTTGTTATGGGGGCACGTGCCCCCACAAATTATTTATTTATTTTTACTAATTATATATATATATATATATATATTTAATTAAAGTATATATAATAAATAAGCAAATTTTTAAATGTTCAATCCCTAATAAATATATTACTTAATTTGAAAAAGTATTTTCTGCAATAGATATCATAAAGAACTGTCTATACGATCGGATGAGAGATAAATAAACGAATGATCATTTGATTGCATATATTTAGAAAGAGATTTTTTATAGTTGATCATGCAAATATTTCTATCAATAAAAACTCGTAGATTTTTAATTCTAATAGACTTTAATTATTATATAGTAATTTTTTTTACGTATTTCATATTTATAATATGTTTATATTTTGTGCCCCACAATAAAAAAAATTGGATCAGTCCCTGGGCGCAAACCGTGCAACTTGCTTGAATCAGTCATGACCGCGGAACCCGTTGATCAGCTTAACAGAACTAGCTGATCAGCTAACTTGCAACTATAAAACAAGGAATCCAATTGTAGTGGATTTTCTCGTTCAACCGGCCATGGACGTAGGAGCAGTTGGCTCTAAACCACGTTAAACCTCTGTGTGCTTTACTTTTGGTTTTAATAACTACTACATGTTACTATTATTGCTAAGCATATAGTCATTCTCCATTATCTTTATCATACTTAGTGAGTTTGTTTCATAACTTTTGATTAAACCAAATATTGATAAACTGATTAGATATC
This sequence comes from Salvia miltiorrhiza, assembly GCF_028751815.1. Lineage (NCBI taxonomy): Eukaryota > Viridiplantae > Streptophyta > Magnoliopsida > Lamiales > Lamiaceae > Salvia > Salvia miltiorrhiza. Next base: position 26,783,763 of record NC_080391.1, read on the forward strand.
TAAAGAAATTTTCACAAAATAAGTATTTCAAACACCACATTCCGTACATATTACGTACTATGTGAGGTGGCAAGTAGATAATGTAATAGATAACTGATCAATTCATGTGAACATGCTTATCTGGAACATGATCAATCTACTTAGCTGGCTAATTAGAATCAACATCCGCTAACTCATTATCAGCTGAATATGTTCTTTAGACACAACTTAGAAAAGCAACAAAAACTTGTACTTGGTGTATTTCCCCCATATACCAATATGCACTTGCTCGGGACCAACATGGACCCAAGTTTGTTTTATCACATTAACATTGATTAAGACCTAAAAAAAAAAACAAAGTCCCATTAAAGTCGATGTAAATTTTCCTAATCAGATGGGGCTTTTGCCTTCAACGTAAGACTACCCACAGTCGACCTTACTCCACTTTTTAATAAAATATTCATTTCTCTCTCATCCACCTACACAACCCCCAACCTAAAATAACTTTTACTCCCAATGGTGACACCAACTCAACCTACATATTTTTTCTTTTCACTTTATTTTTAAATTATCTAATATCTAAAATAAAATATAAATTAAAATTAAATATTTATTTATTATATTTAATAAAATAAAATATATATTTAAAAAAATTATAATCATACTATAACTCATATACTATAATTGATATTTAGCTCAATCACAAATGAAGATTATAAGAATTAAACACATAACTGAAATTAAATATATCAAAGTACAATACATGAAACTTAAAAATACAACTAGAAAATACAAATTACATATTTAATTGTCAGTGCCAAATTTTTCCCATATGTGCTCAATCAAATCATCTTGAAGAGTCCTATGAGCTTATCTATTGTGAACTTGATCTTTATTAGTCATATAAGCAGATAAGCTCGCAATGCGTTCAGTAGAATAGCGAAAATGTTTACCGTCTTCTGTTTGTACTCTTGTAGGTGTATCCATAAAAAAATTCAGTTGGATCATAATAATTTTAGTAGGTATCTCGTTCATCCTCGACTATCATATTATGCATGATGATACAAACCATCATAATTTTTCCCATCAAAACTTTGTCCCAAACAAGACAAGGGCGTCGTAGAAATGCAAATCGAGCTTGTAGAACTCCAAATGCTCGCTCAACATCTTTTTCGAACAGACTCTTGGTGTTGAGCGAACAACTTGTGTATGCGTATCTGTGGGGAAGTAATTGACTTGACAAATACAGCCCATGAAGGGTATATACCATCAGTTAAATAATATGCCCTATCATAATGACAACCGTTCACTACGTAATTAACCTTTGGTGCTCGACCTTCTAAGACATCATTAAAAACAGGAGATCGATGGAGTACATTAATATCATTGCACGAACCTGGTGTTCCAAAGAACGCATGCCATATCCACAAGTTGTATGAAGCAACAGCTTCCAAAATGATCGTTGGTTTTCCACTTCTCCCAATATATTGGCCGGCCTATGCATTAGGACAATTTTTCCACTCCCAATGCATGCAATCAATACTGCCAATCATGCCTATAAAATCACGTTGTTCTCCAACATAGAGCAGCCTTGCCAAATCTTCTTCATTAGGCCTTTTTAGATACGTACCACCGAAGCAAGAAATAACACCTTCCACAAAATGGACTAAAGCATCTCTTGTCGAAGATGAACTCATTCGTAGATACTCATCGACAACATCAGAAGATGTCCCATACGCCAACACCCTCATGGCTCCAGTATATTTCTGCAATGATGAAAAACCTACTCTGCCGGTGGCATCTCGTCTCTATTGAAAGAACTCATCATTAGCAGTAACAGCTTCCACTATTCGAATGAATAGCGATTTCTGCATGCGAAATCTCCACCGGAAGAGCTCTGGAGTATATGTTGGGTTGTCGCTGAAGTAGTCGTTGATCAAACGCTCTGCACCAAACTCGCGTTCCCTATCACAATATCTCCTATTGGCTGTTGGAATTTGATGTCCTACAATCAGATTATGATTGTTTAGGATCATGTTCTAGATGATGTTATCAAATTAACGATTTTGTTGATAAACTCGTTCTTCCCATTCATCAAGTTCGTTGGAATGGGAAACATCAGAACTTGAGTCTGAATCAACTGAAGAGTTTTCATTGACAGACATATTTCTATGAGAAATGGGAAAATAATAGGATATAGGTGTACTTGAGCAAAGAGTGAGATTTTTATGTTTTATTGAGATGTGTTTCATTTGGCATTTATAGAATACATACTGAAATGTAGGATAAGATAGCTATATTTGAATTGATACGGTTGCATGTGAATTGGAAATAATGTAGTGTCAGTATGCATGTGAATTGCAAATAATATAGTGTTAGTGTGACACCCAAATCCATTTTAAATTTACATGAAAACGCAAGCGGAAAAACTATGAATATAAATAAATATTTAATATGAAAATAAGAAAAGAAACATTTTATTTAAAATATTTTACTCAACATAACATTTTTAAGTATAGCTAAACTCAAAACATTTGATTCGCCATTCGACCTTCCACGCGCCTCCGGTCTTTAAAACCTGAAAATGTTAAATATGGGATGAGCATACAGGGTACACTCAGTGTGGGAACATGCAATCATTGTCCACGTTAATAAAATGAGAATCACATATTTAACATTTTCAGGTTTTAAAGACCGGAGGCGCGTGGAAGGTCGAATGGCGAATCAAATGTTTTGAGTTTAGCTATACTTAAAAATGTTATGTTGAGTAAAATATTTTAAATAAAATGTTTCTTTTCTTATTTTCATATTAAATATTTATTTATATTCATAGTTTTTCCGCGTGCGTTTTCATGTAAATTTAAAATGGATTTGGGTGTCACAAGGTGGTATCAGAGCAGGTCTACTTTCCTGTAGACTCTGCAAAATAAAAATTTTCTTAAAATGTTTTTAAGTCAAGTATGACAAATCCATTCGACCTCTACGTGCTCCGACTTCAAGGTAAATGTATTTCCAAAAGTTTTTCATGGGGATGAGTATAAATTATTTACGTTGAAAGTATATTGGAATTTGCTGCAATAATTGAAGTTATTATGAGAAAATTCAAGTTCAGTATTCAAATTATTATGTTGAAGATTATTGCAGCTATGAATTGTCAAATTTCGAGGACGAAATTTTTTTAAGTGGGTAGGTTTGTCACAGCCCAAAACCATTTATTTTCTTTACAAATTCTATTTGAAAATTATTAAACTTTTAATTTATAAAGTGTTTGAAAAAAAATTTATTTTGAATTTATGTTAATCTAGTCGTGCCCTTAGTTAAGATAATAATAATAATTTTGATATTAAAATTAGGATTTAAAACAAATCTAATTCCATAAATGTATGTATATAAATATTTCGTATATACATATGTAAATATGCATGGATTTAAAGTATATATATATATATATATATATCTATATAATTATAGTATAATAATAAATTAATAATATATATTTTACCTACCAATTTAAAACTTCCTAAATAATTTGACTTCTTTTAATATTGATATATATGTATTCATGTTAAAGACGTGGTAGTTAACTTAGAGGATTAATTCTAATATATATATATATATATAATATAGTAATATATAATTAAACTTTGTGCATGAATATTTTGATACACATAATCATGCATATGATACGTGTAAGAATATGAGGGGTTTGACTATGCAAACCTATGAACTAGGCAGAAAGCCTATAGAATTATGATTAAGCAAACCTACAAATAAAAGCTTCTATAAATAGGATATATTCAGCCAAACCAAAATATACTACAACAAAGAAGCAGAATAGTGCGGACGATCCTAGTAATAAGGTAGTTGATTTTTCTTATAGAGCTTGTATCGCACATACATATAATTATATTAATTTTTGTTGTTTCTTCATATATTTATAAACTATTGTTCTATTTTATGGAATTAGGAGCGGCACAACTAAGACGTTGATTTTGATTTGAATTATTCAAGTTAATTTTCAAGGGTCAAGTTTCAGGTGTGGGATTTATTTCAGTACATGCTGTGGTTAATCTTTGTTCATTTTAATATTATGTGTTTACCATATGTGAGTTGCATTAAATTATATCGCTAGGGGCCCGCTCAATGGGTCCAGGACATTAAAGTCCTTGGTATGCCACAATGCGATTTCATGTTAAAGTTATGGTTGCAACCAGTCGCCAGGGGCCGGCTCAATCGGTCCAGGACGGAAAGGTCCTTGGTATGCCACCGTGCGACTTTCAGTTACGAATGTATAGATCATATGTGATTCTCATTTTATTAACGTGGACAATGATTGCATGTTCCCACACTGAGTGTACCCTGTATGCTCATCCCATATTTAACATTTTCAGGTTTTAAAGACCGGAGGCGCGTGGAAGGTCGAATGGCGAATCAAATATTTTGAGTTTAGCTATACTTAAAAATGTTGTGTTGAGTAAAATATTTTAAATAAAATGTTTCTTTTCTTATTTTCATATTAAATATTTATTTATATTCATAGTTTTTCCGCGTGCGTTTTCATGTAAATTTAAAATGGATTTGGGTGTCACAGTTAGTACGCATGTGAATTGCAAATAATGTAGTGTCAGTATGCATGTGAATTGGAAATAATGTAGTGTTAGTATGCATGTGAATTGGAAATAATGTAGTGTCAGTATGCATATGAGTTGGACAAATGCATGTGAATTGGATAAATGCTTTGTCCGAATTTACTAAATACTTTGGGAAGCTAAACGGATCCAATGCTATTCAACTTTAGATGAAATATACTTCTTCATTAATTAAACATAAAACAAGTATATAACACAATTTCACTTGACTAAAATTACACAAATAGAAAGCCCACAAACTAAAAGCACACAAATAAAAAGTACATAAACTAAAATTACATAGAAAGCACATGATTAAAATACATTCACTATCCAAACACAATTTTAATTAGTTAACGTTTCATCTCTTCGTCTTCTGGAGATAAGTGCTCTTTCGACAACAATTGAAGCAACATTTTTTTCTTTCATCTTTATTGCGTTTCTTTGCAACTTCTCGCGCTCTAGATCAATTCGAGTTTTTATTAACTCAGCATCGGCATCTCTAGTGAGTCTCATTGCACGAATTTCTGCAGCAACAGCAGATTCATGAGTAGATTCAGATTGTGAGACCTTACCTTTTCATTTCCTTTTTGCCTTATCTCTTCCAATGAGACGAGTCGCAGTTGACTGTTCAGATGTTGGAGTTTCTGGATTAGAAGGGATAGAAAATCCCCCGTCTTCCGAAGTCTTTGATCTTTTCGAACTGCCACCACTTTGTTGGTCATCAACAATTTCACTTTGACGGCGAAAAACAAGGGTGGTATCATGAACATTCCACTTGGGATGTTTACTCATAACTTCATTAAATACAACCAAGTCTAGAAACTTGCTTCCACATGCTTCGTAAATAGAATGAGCTTCTTTTTCGACATCGTTGTTGCTCATCCCACTCCTTCTTCGAGCGTTTGCTTTCCTGCAAGCAGCAACCCATTTGTTTACATTTTCGTTAAGACGTTTCCAGCGACCTTTCATGGATTCAATGTTTCGTTCGTTGAGCTCATTCGGATTTTCTGCTTGAGTGTTGTGATACAATTTATGAACATGTGACCAAAGAGATTCCCCCTTTTGATTTTTTCCTCGAACGTTATCTTCGCTAGCATAGATCCAAGATGACATAAGGGCTACATCTTCTTTCACGCACCAAGCTACATTTTTTGCCCATTTCTGATTTTTGTTTGGGCGTTGAACACCCATAAACAAATTACGGGAGACATTTTCAGATGTGGAAATTCTTTGAGATGTAGGAATCTGACATAAATTTGGAGAAAATTGAGATTGATAAAATTGAGAATTTGGTGGATTTTCAAAATTTGGAAAAAAAATGAGGAGTCAGATAAGATAAAAAATTTGCAGAATCTTGAGGGGTAGGATAATCTTGGGAATTTTGATCATTTTGAGAATTTGGATAAAAATAATTGGGATAATTTGGATCCATAACTTAAAATTGAAACAAATTTGTGAAGAAAAAATTCAACGAAATGTGAAATGAAGAAAGAGAGAGATTTGGTTTGTGTGTGAAAACATGCTGAAATTGAATTCTATTTATAGAGCTAAAAATAATAAAAATTTTAATATAAATTTTATCTATTTTTATATAGAAAAATGATTATTAAATTTTATTTATCATAATATTTAATACACCAATTAAACTTTGACATGTGGCAACACTTGATGAAGAGAGAGAAGGGTGACTTGGGGGGCGGCTGACATGCTGGGTCGAGCAATTTCAATGACTTTCCATTTTTTTTTACCACTTGATTTGTCCTATTAGGGTGACCCTCAACGAGGGTCACCGTTGGGAATGGTCTAAGGCTTGCAGCTTGGGGCGAGGCTTGGTTTTATGTGTGTGTTGCATAGCAGTATGCTTGAGTTGATGTGTAATTGAAGTTTTACTGTTGGTGTCTATGAAAGACTGGGGCATTGTTTGAAATGGTCGTGGCTAAAGGTACCTTCAACTCATACTTCCTTAGTTGAGGTTGTTTGGTTGATTGTGCCTCAGCTGAGTAACTTGGGTTATCTGATCGGAGTAGTTCTCCAAAATATTTTAATTTCATGACCTCTATGCTTTTCATATAGCTTTGATCATTTTTATAAGTCGTTGAAGACTTAGGCTTCTCAATCGACTTTATAAATACAATTTTTGGTGCCACTTTGTCGGCCATTCACACTATCATACCCTAATTCACTTCTTACTTTGGGATCTCTCTAATAAACATGCATTTGGGATCTCTCTAATCAAACATGGATTGCATCAAGAGTATGGGATGCATTGTTTTAGAGAGTTGATTTTAGCTTAGAGCTCTTTCTCTCTCTCTCTCTCTCAACAGTGTATTAATCAACAAACTCAATAAGCTGACTCTTTAGCTAATAAACTTCACGAGCTTCCTGGATTTAGAAATTTCAAGATAAGATTGTTTTGATTAATAATATACAATTCAAATTATAACATTATAACTATAGGGCATGACTGGTATGCAGGAATAGAATGAGAATGGAATGGTGATTCCTGCGTCCATTCCCAATCCTATGGTTGGTACTTATTTTGTAATGGGAATCACCATTCTCGATGAAATGCCTATTCCCATGCATATGAGATTAGTCATTTCTCCCCTTCCCCATAGTGTATTCCCACAGATATGAGATTAGTATATAATAAAAGTTTATTTGTTTAATTAAATAATTAATAATAATAATAATAATAATAATAATATAATTTGATATTATTAATATAATAAATAATAATAATTGCAAAAATAAAAAAATAATATATAAAATTAATATTAATAATAATAATAACAACAACAACAATAATAATAATATAAATAATAATAGTAAAAATAATAAAATAATTTTAATAATAAATAAATAATATTATTAATATAATAAATAATAATTGTAAAACTAATAAAACAACTTTAGTAATAATAATAATATTAGTAAAAATAATAATAATTTTAATAATAGTAATAATAAATAATATTAATAGTAAAATAATAAATGATAATAATAGTAAAACAATGATAATAAATAATAAAAAAATATATAAATAAATATTATTATTATTGTGTTAATTTTATTTCATTCATATCCATTCATTCCTTGTAAATACCAACCATATGAATCATATATTTCATTCCATTCCATTCCCATTATCATTCCATTCCAAAATCAATTTCATTCCTTTCTAATTCAATTCCTGCATACCAGCCATCACCTATAAGTTATTAAATTTTGATCAGATTCAAATTATAACACTATAAATTATTTTATTTCGGCTGGATTTAAAGCATTCAAAACATATATTCCATTTATCCACAAAAAATCTGTCACAATTTCTTTTTTGGTCCATCTGCAAAAAAATTGTCACTTTCATTTATAGTAATATGGTCTACATAACTTCACTCACATTTAAAGTGGGACCCTCACTCTACTAATAATTTCACTCACGTTTTATTAAAACTTTTGTGTCGTACATAATATATGTGACAATTTTTTTATGGACGGAGGAAATAGAACACGTCAACTATTTTTTGAAATTATCAACATAATTTTGTTAATTAATAGTAAAAGAAAGAAACATAATTTCAGTTTATATATAAGAAAGTTTTTATAGTATAACTTAAAAAAGGATAAATATATTTAGTTGGTCCTCAATTTGAAAAATAAGTATTTGTGCTAAAAAAGTGTATATAACACCACTATATAAATACGTATATTATTTATGCAAAAATTAGGTAGTGTACACTCATCATTTTGGGTTCTTTCTATAATAGATAAAATTAAAATTCATAGTTTCAGTCCGAATATTAACTATATGTAACCCACAAAATATATAATTATTTTGGGCCTTGATTGAATGAAACTAAATTAATAGCCCAAACGAATGACCCAATGCAAATAAAATTTGAGTCTGTATTGAGATTTATAAAAACAAAAAAAGAAGAATTAGTAAATTACAAAAACAAAAATTAAGAAAACAGTATAAAAGAAAAATGAAAAGAAGTCCTAATTTTCATTAGCGCCGCTTCTTCCTTTTCTTTTTCATAATTCTCTTCCGTCGCCGCTATCTATTAACCTTTACCCCGTTTCCTTTGCTACAACAACACATATAAACCTTGGTATGCACTCTCACTCTCTCTCGATCGCTCGAGTTTTTTGGGTGTGTGTTGTTTTCTGCATGTTTTCAGGATTAAAGCCGGAGCTTTTGTAAACATATATATGAGAGCAAATTTTTCATTGGTGATTAGTTATATAATATACGTGGTTCATAGTTCCAGTTACCTTTTGATTTTGTGCATGGTGAGAAAAATCTGATTTTGCGCACGCAAATTAAGGCGACCCCATTTCGTGTTTGTGGCCGCATAATTATGAAGTGATTTTGATGGAGTTTCCTTCCCCGGATGCTATATATGAATCTATGATATTTGTAGGATTTGGATTTGTCAAGTAATAATCTTAATGCTGCAAATATATACATGAGTGTATCGCCAAGGAATATCTGATTTCTGAGACGAGCTACTCACGAAATCTGGTGCTGTATCATCGTATGGAAGAATAATAATATCATATTTCCTACATACTACTATCTTTTTAGTCTTATTTTTTAAGAGGAACAAAATCGTGTGATGGTGTTCAAACCCTAAACTTTTATTCTTACGCACTAACCACACTACTACTAGATCAACTCAAACACACATAGTTAATTTCTTTTATTATTACTTTGTCTATCTAATATTTTTATCCAGATATTGATTGACTAATAACGATAAAGTTCTTGTGGAAATGTGAATTAAGAAATTGTACTTCATCCATTCCATTTTACTTGATATATGTATTCCTTTTTTAATTGTACGTGTCCTATTTGATTTGATTTGTTTCCTTCTTGGATAATCTCTTTACATTATATTTCATCCGTCACACTCTAATATGCTCACTTTTTTAAGACACAAAAACTAAAAAGCTTATTTTTTAGAAGGAAAGTGGTGTGTGTGGTCCACACCAATTATGTATAATTTTTTACTCAAAATGAAAAACGAGTCTATTATAGTGGGACGTCCCGAAAATAAAAATGAATCTACTAGAGTAGGACGGAGGGAGTATCAAATATAGGATCACACATTTTTTCATTACAATTTTGTCTTCCAAAATAATTACTCTATAGAAAAGAAATAGGTCGGTCAAGTGCATAAAGTATTTTATTTGAATTTTGTTTAAGAAAAGTAATGATTTTGATCTTGTTCAATTTTTTTTCTTTAAAAGGAGGATCCATTCCGTGGTTGAATTAGAAGATTGATTTCATGGGCAGATGATTCCACAGTGGTTGCGTTGATTTGAAAATTGAAATAGGTATTGATCTCGTGAGGGAGGGGAAGCGGACAATAATATGCACGCCAATACACACACTAGAGCACAGGCAGGAAATTTTGAAAAGGAGATATGTCGGCAAAATTTACGTTGTTGGAAGGTTGAACGGGCCCCACCCCTGCAGCATGAAACGATCAACGGTTATGTGGGCCCGCGATTAAAAGCCCAAGCACGTGTCCCTTACGTGGCCAACTGCCATTAACGGACAACTACTCCTCGTCTTCGCCCTTGTGTCTGCTGTACTACACTCCTCTCGTGGCATCACCCAATTGGGAATCTTTATCACATTTCTTCCTCTCTCCCTCACTCTACCTATTTTTTCTCTTCAATTTTACTATCAAATTAATATACTACTACTATAACATCATTCAATTTATCTACTTCATCGTATTTTAAAATGATTTTCATTTTTTTCCTGCAATTAGAGCATTACTAAAATATCCTACTAGGTCATCTTGCAAAAAAAAAGAAAAACTAACAAAAAGTTGAATGATAGTATAAGTTGAGAATTTGAAAAAGGAACTTTAAACAATTGCATTATTAGACCATTTAGTGATTTTTTTTCTTCCGAAGAATGAGTAAGAATAACGCCAATCAGGAACCGAATGTGCAATGAAGAATCTTAGTTAGCACGAAATACATGGATAATTTGGTTCATGTACCATGAATATAAGTGTCTAATAAAAGATTGATTTTGTTTTCGTTAATTTTGTAATATTAAATCTAAAAATTGCGTCACAAAAGATTCGAACTTGACACTTTAATTTCAAACGTTAATCACTTTAGTACTAGACCAACGTGTATGCCCACTCATAAAAAATTGAAAGTTCTAGTAAACAAACTATTTTAATATCTAACTGATTTTAATATACAGAATGACGTATTCATCAAGGTTGTATATCTTTCTTCAACCAACTTACATTAATCAATTTGAACTTCTTCTTAGAGATACACGCATGAAAACACACACACTAATCTCTTTAAACGAACGTCTTACCAACTTATTTATGTTTCATCACCATTCATTTTGGACTTTTCGGTTGTTCTAACCATATAATGCAGATCCTATAAACAGCATTTGATTTGCTTGATTCTAGTCAAAAGCGTAAAAGTAGTGGACTATTGGGTAGGGTGCATGTGTGGTTTTAGTCAGTAATTATATTAATGCAAGCTCTAGAAGATAGTATTATAGAGAGATTAGCTAATTTCCGTTGGACATACAGAGATTAAAGGTCGCCCCACCTATCATGAAAAGGTTAGGGTATTAAATAAAAAATTAATGAAAAATCAACTCGTCTAAAAGAATATAATATATCGCTTGTATTGTACTCCCTCCGTCCGCCAAGATTATGGCAAATTGCTTGGGCACGACATTTAATAAAATTGATGATGATTTTGATGTAGTGGAGGAAGGGTCCCACCACTTTATGAGATGTGTGGTTGAGATTGAATTTAGGGTGGGTTTTTTGTAAATAAAGAGTGTTTGTAAGGATAAAATATAAAAGTAAATGGTGGGACCATTGCCATAAAAGGAAAGTGACATAATCTTGGCGGACGCCCGATATAGTAATTGTGCCATAATCTTGGCGGACAGAGGGAGTAGTATTTAAAAGTCGCAAGATGTGGTCATGAGATAATGAAAAGTCAAATTTTGAGATCCAAAACTAACAGAGACTACACTATGTATAGGATAATCATGTGACTCGTTGCCACCTCTGCCAAGGACGAAATTGAGATATTTGGATTCGTGACAGAATTCAAAGGATTCATTACTCTCCCACGTGGTCTGTGTAAATGAGATTTATGTCTAAATTGTGCGGCACATGTAAGCATTACTTCAAATGCAATTTATTATTTTCTCCGTCAACCAAAAAATTATTATAATTTTTTTTAGAGTAGTGCTATTTAGACAAAATTTGTCTGAACAAAAATAAGGTTAATTTTTTTTAAAAATTAATTTATTTATAAATTTTGATTCAAGTTTGAAAGGATTTAATTAGTTTTATTGTTTTTTCTATATTGTAATTTTTTCATAATTTTTTAACATTTTTTTTTATTTTTTATTATTTTATTTGTAGTTTGTGTACTTTAAAAATAATAATAATTAAAAAAGTTATTAAAAAATTACAATATAAAGAAAACAATAAAACTAACTAAATCCTATTTTATTTTGAATCAAAACTTTTAAATAAATTTATTTTATAAAATATTTAACTATATTTTGTTCGGACAAATTTTGTCCAAATAGCATTATTGTTTTTTTTATTCGTTCACGAAAGAGTAGTAGAGTTCACATTATAACTCATCTCTCATTTAAAGTGAAATCCTTACTTTATTAACAACTTCGCTCAAATTTTACTAAAATTCATGTCGTCCACAAAGTAATACTCTATTTGTTTCATAAAAGTATGCGTAATTGTTAATGACACGAGTTTTAATAAATCTTAGGTGAGCATGTTATTAGTGGAAAAAGGTGCCACTTTTATTAGTAAAAAAATGGTCCAAAAAAAAAGTACACACTCTTTTAGAACGTATCAAAATGATAAAAGTGCACATTCTTATGAGATGACTGAAATAATTTTTTTGTGTACGGAGAAAGTATTACTCTTTATGTCCACCACAAGTGTGATGTAGATGAGAGTACACATGTTTTAAGAAAATACTAGAAGATGTGTATAAAGAGTGTAAAAAGGGTCCACCAAAATTAATTTATTAGTAATTACCCCCTTTGTCCCTCGATTTCATATTCTTTTATCATCTTAGTTTGTCTCCCAATTTCAGAATCCTTTTTCTTTTTAGTGAAATTACTTCACACAATTTGGTGAGACTCTTACTCCATAATAAGCATTTTAATTAACACCCCATAAAGGTAAGATCCTTATTTCACTCACAACACACTCAATCATTTTATTAAAATCTATATTATTCTCAAAGGGGCATGAAATTTGGGGGCAGAGAAAGTAATAAATAATTTGTGTGATGGGCTTTTTGTAATTTTTTTTATATTGACTTTTTGTAATTATTGTGTGTGAATGAGGATAAAAATAAAAAGGTATACGTCATAAATTAGAAAGACTACGCTTAATGTGAGCGAACGAAAATGACATAAAAAATCCACACTTATCGTGGACGGATAGAGTATTTATTATGAAGTACTCCATCTGTCCATGAAAAGTATGACACTTTTGTCATTTTTGGCGTCCATCAAAAGTATAGCACTTTACTTTTTAGAACATGATCTCACATTTTTTTTTAAACTTTTATCCTTACAAGTACTTCTTATTTATAAAAAAACAATCTCAAATTCAATCTCAATCACACATCTCATAAAATGGTGGGACCCTTTCTCCACTATATAAAAATCATCACCAATTTTATTAAAATTTGTGCCCACCAGAAGTGTTATACTTTTGGTGGACGGAGGGAGTATAAAAGAAAGAGATAATTAATTTTTAAACTTAAACTTAGATATTATTAAAAATTATACTCCTTACGTTTTGATTTTGTTAGGTCCGGAGGGTCTCGAATAGGTGTATGGGTGGGGGGGAACACACCTATGGGCTATTTTTCTTTCCTCTAAAACAGAGGGATCTCAAGATAGAGATCAAAACAAAACTTTACAAGCAAACTAAGACACCTGTTAACAGAGAAGAGTTTTGACCAACATGGTTGACGACTGATACTGAAATACTCTTCAGTAAAGAGTTATCAGTTAAGTTACTGGAACTTAACTGATGCACGTTAAGGCTTCAACTGAGTTTGCTAAAACAGAGATGATATAAATCTTTCTGACTATCAGAGGATAGATCAGTCAGACTGATATCATACGCAGCAGAAATAACTTTGTTTCGTAATAGCCTCGGTTGAGCACGTTGTTAATCTTAGGTTTCTCTTTGCAGTTAATAATAATTCAGTTTATCAAAAGTAAAAACACAAGTAAGAATGTAAAACTAAAAGCTGTAAAGAACACAAAGACTTTTACGTGGTTCGGAAAATACTTCCTACATCCACGATCGGTTGATCAGACCAACAATCCATTCCGCAAGTGCTTAACTGGTGCACTGCAAACCGAACCGTGTGCTTGCCGGGTGCACACAACCGTACCATTGAAGATTCCACTCTTCAGTACCAACACTTCACTCGCGTTGGATTTCTCACTCCTAGCACGACCTTGCACTAGGATCTCACGGAGTCAGAGTACCTTCCTGAACTTCTTTACCACTCAAACACTCGATTCTATCCCTCGAAAGGAGGTTTGAAAACTTGCCAACTAAACTTCAAAGAACAAGTTCTTTGGAGCAAGTTTGACCTAGGCTTCTGGGTAAACAGAGGTTTGCCTAAGGTCTAAGAGAATGTGTGTAATCAGCAGTGACTGATTTTGGCTATGGAATTCTCTTCTTCGATTCAAGCTTTAGGAGGTTAAGCTTTGGGCTGAGTAGCAATTTTGGCAGAGCTTCAGCTTGTGTTGTTGAATCGGTGAAGATTGAAGTGATCCTCGAGCACTACTTATAGGAGAGATTTTGAATAGATCCGTTGGCGGAGAACGTCTTCAAGATTTCTTCCGTTGGAGAGCTTTTTGAATTTGGGCTGAGGCTTCAATCTTCGAGGTTCCTTGTTTGGTGAGAACGGCTATGTTAAAGAGCAGGAGATGCGACGTCTCTGATAAAGTAGCCACCAAATAGGAATGACCTCTGCAGAGAGATGAAAATCCTGAGATCTCTGCATTTAATGCGGCTGTACTTTTGGAGTACGTGGCTTCCTTTTGAACGTTGGAAGTTCAGTCCGAGGAAGAATGTTTAACTGATACTTGTCTTTAGTATCAGTTCGCTGAATCCACGTGGCACGCATTAAGTAATCAGTTCTGAACTGATTCTTCAACTGATACTTCAGTTGGTAACTTCAGTCTTCAGTCTTCAGTCCTTCGTTCTTCAGAACCGCAAACTAAACTAGAAACGAACTCTAACACTTGAGTTCAAACTTGTTCTAGTCTATTACAAATTAAACCTAAGGATTTTGGTATCATCAAAACAAAACAAGATATTCCATGGGGCTCTTAACAGATTTGTTGTAAATTTTTCCTTACGTTTTGAAAACATAGCAATAATGTCCTTACGTTTTGATTTGTTGTAAATTTTTCCCTCTATTTTTTTTAGTGACAAATGCTACTATGAGCTCTGCCTAGCTCATGATGTGAGCAAGTCAGTTCGGCCTATACCCTATCCAGAATTCGATTTAGATTTGAAGTTATGACCCATTATAAAAAGTATTGTCTCCGTCCCAATTTAATAGTCCTGTTTCTTTTTAGCACCGAGATTAAGAAATTTATTTTTTGGTAGAAAAATGGTGTGGTCCACTTTGTTTTAGCCATTTAACTACACTCCTAAAATAAGAAAAAGACTATTTTAGTGGGACGTTCAAAAAAAAAAAAAACAAGACTATTAGAGTGGGACAGAGGGAGTAATAGTTTATTGCAAATAAAAGCAACAGTTATTATAAATAAAAGTAAGAATTATTGTGAATAATGTAATTACTATTTTAAATAAAAGTAATGGTGTATTCCAAATAAAAATAACGGTTCTTATGATTAAAGGTAACAATTTTAAAAGTGACATTGTTCCAAATGAAAGTCACAATTCTTGATTAAAAGTAATAATTGTTCTTAGTAAAGTGATAACGGTGATGAATAAATGGGAATAAATGAAAGTGACAATTATTGATTAAAAGTAACAATTGTTCTTGGTAAAGTGATAATATTGATGAATTATTATTATTATTAAATTGAGGTTTATTATAAAGTGAAAAAGAAAAAACATCCCTTGAAAGCACAAGATGCAGACTAAGGGCACAAAACTTAAAAAGCGAAGGAGAACAACTCAAAAAGGAAAGTCAGGATCATTATCCAAATCATCCGACCAACGCCTATGGACGACATTATTCATTGCAATCATACTAGGCCTATTGGTTACGTCAACCACAAACTCCATCGGTTTTTTACCCATTTCTTCCGCATTCCTGAGACGACTTTTAATACAACCTTCCGGAATTGCATGTATAGGCCCTCGTCCCTTTACCGAGCCCTTTGGACGACCACGTCCGCGCTTCTGCTCTGAGAGCAACTGCATCCCCTGATTAACTTGCTCCTCTAACCTAATAATACGACTCGCCATGTCATCCGGAGAAGAAATGGATTTATTATCAAAATCAACTTCCTTAATCGGCGAATTAACCCGCTGGCTCGCTGAATCTTCTGCCCCAACTACCGGTTGTTGCTCTACCACAGCTCCACTATTCGTTCCAGAATCCAACTCCAAAGTTCCCTCTACATTCGAGCCCTCCTTATCACTAGCCTTGTCCGTGTGAGGCGACCCATCATTTTCTTCCTCATGTAAAGGCTCTGCTTCATAATTGGAGTCCGCAATGATAGTCTCATCCACTTCCTCATCCTCATCCTCATCTAGCGCTTGATATCGGTTAGTATCCCCCGCCAGAGGGAGATCATTTTTCTTAAAAGGTGCCGCGTCTAGAAGATCTGAACCTGATAGAGGTTTAAGAATATCAACTTTGGGCTGCCATGCAGGAGTCGGACCCTCTCCCTTATCAAGATTCTTCACAACCATAGCAGGAGGCTCAGTGATCTTTTGCTTGCTCGTGGCCCTATCAGCTCTCCGGCATTTATCCGTTGAATGACCTGTAAGTTTACAACGCGAGCAAAAAAGGGGCATAGATTCAAAACCAAACTCAATGTAGAACGATCTATCGCCGTCATCAATGTACATCGAGTTGAGAATAGGCAAAGCCATGTCAAGTTCCACCAAAACCCGCGCAAAGTGTCCCACATGACCAGTTGCGGAGGCATTATCAATTCGCATAGGATGACCAAGCACACGACCTATACCAGCAATAATCACCGGAGTCCATAACTCCACAGGGAGATAATATATCCGAACCCATACCTGAGCCAGAGACGACACTTCCTTATACGGATCGAAATACCTAGTCCATTCACGGAAGTGTACGTGGCCGATTGACAGTTGGAGAAAAGAACTCCCCTTAGCTTTCTTTTTTGCTTCCATCGTCAAAAATTTAACAACGAAGAATCCCTTAGCCATGGGCACCAGTTGACAGTCGGCGCACTGCCATATGGTTCGAAGTTCATGAGAGAGGTCGGCGAACGTGCGTGGCTTGTCCCCTTTACGTTGGATAAGTCTACCGATTAGTGCAAATTGAAACTCTTCCAACTTTGTTTGATATTCCGATTTGGGCACTGAGAGGGTGACAACCTCTCCTTCTCGCTGTATTTGAAGGCCTCGGAGGCCATACGCTGCAACATCCGGCTTCTTAAGGGATTTGGGTTGGACTTTATCAGCTACTTTGGCAGCGAAAGAAACAGCCGGAGCAGAACCCGACACCTGCGCTACTGAAGTCGGCAGCGGCTGTATCAAACCAGGGATGGCCTGGTGAGGCTCACCGATCAAACTCTGCGCCGGTGAAAAACCCGACGAGCGCTGTCCAACAGCCACTGCGCCGGAAGAAAAACCCGACTTTACGAGAGGCGGGTGCTGAGACGGAACATTGGCAGGGGACTGAGATCGAGACCTGTCAAAATTAGAAGAGACCAGGGGAAGATTGAGGCCCCCCTTGTCACGATGGACTTCCGGCGAACTCGAATCCATCACCGGCAGGAAGCGCCGGTGGAGAGTCTGGAGTCGCGGCCGGCCGGAGAAGAGCCCTCGCGGTGGGAGTCGGTGAAGAGCCCTCGCCGGTGGAGAGTTTGGAGTCTGGATCGGAGTAGAGCCCTCGCGGTGAGAAGAGCCCTCTGGATCGGCAGGCCCGTCGTGCTATCAGCGCCGCCCACCGGATCGAGAATCCGAGCAGATGAGAGACCGTCCTGGAGTCGCGGCCGGCCGGAGAAGAGCATTCGCGGTGGGGAGTCTGGATCGGCAACTGGACGCCTGGATCGCGGCGTGCTCTCGGCGGCGCTGTGCAGGTGACGCTGGTTCGTTCCAGAGTACTGCGCAGCAGCGGTCAGGTGCAGTAGCTGCGCTGGAGAGGAAAACACCGGCGCCGATGGCCGGTTGGAAGAGCACCGGTCGCCGGAGGGCCTGGAGGCGTGAAGCGTGAAGGCCGGACTCAAGAGTCAAAAAGCCACAACTCGGCGTGCTGCCAAAGTCGCGGCGTCATGATAATATTGATGAATAAATATGATGGTTCATACGTAAAAAATAAAATAAAAACAAAAAAATAGACGAATCTGGGTTGAGTGTCGAGGCAGATTAGACCCGAGCTCTGAATCATTGGAGTGTGCCTCTCTTTTACACAAGTTAGGAGCTGCGATTTAAATATTTATCGGACGTTGAAATTCAATATTGATTGAGTACTTTTGAAGCCCGTTATTTGAGGTCTAGAGACACCTCCCGTGTTTTCCATTTTATTGTCAAGCGTCCTAAATTGTAACTTGAATTATTGAAAAGCTTTAACTCTGGCACATTAACTCTTGACTCAAATATTTAATTGTTGAATGTCCGATGATAAGATTAACAATACAAAATGTATCGATTTTGAATTTCAATGTAGAATGAACATTTAAGACAAAAATTCTCATGCAAACACACACACTAATAGAATACTCGTAATTTCATACTCCCTCCATCCCCCATATTTATGCAACATTTTTTTTGTACGTCCTCCAAAATTTATGCGCATTCTATTTTTGGACATTACTACACACATAATTTTCACAATTTTATCCTTATAACTTACATTAGTTACCCACAATGTACTTAACAATATCCTTAATGTAGGAATATTTCTTCACTATCGATATTCTAATCAATTTCTTATTAAAATTCGTGTCAAAAACACCTATGAATATTATAGAGGATGAAAAGAATAGTAAATATTATAATAGGACACTCGTAAATGTCATATCAAAAACTTTACAAATAAACATTTGAGGCAGAATTGAAATATGTTAAAAATTAGGTACAATTTACAATTACAACAATATCTGAAAAAAAAAATTACTATTAAAAAGAGAAAACATGAGGCCTAGAGAATAAAGGTGAAGAAGAAGAAAGATTTGGAGGTAGGAGAATAAGAAAGTGGAAAGGGCAAGTGGGGTTTGGCGGGTGAAAAAAAGAAAGAAAAGAAAAGGCATGTTTCATTTTCAAGGGATTCACACTTAGGTAAAAGCGTGGGGCCTGGAGAGAATGAGAAATTGAGTATAAGTAACCCGGCAGTAGTAGTAGGATAGCAGCAATGGGAGTAGATAATGTAGATTAATGGTCGTAGGAATAGGGATTAGATGGATAACAGATAATGAGGGGTGGGGCCCATCGTAGGCACAAGGCAAGACCACCCTCGATTATTCAACCAACAACCGGTATACGGTCTTTGTGTGTAACGTCAGATCTGATGTGGATACCACGCATAACTGACGTGTGGGTTCCCGGTGGGGCCCGCGCCATTGACATCGACGATGACGGTTACACCGAAGCGGCGCCCGGATGGATGGATCAGCGCCACGTCTCCACCCGTCAATGCCTAGGGAAGCGAGCATTAATTTCCTAATTACGAACAAGATTAGCTAATTCCGGTTCAACTCGAGTCCCATTGCCAAAAGTGGCCCGGCCAGCCAGGTGCAAGGGGTGGGGCCCCCCATCTACCGTTGGTATAAACCAAAAACGAGAAACAGCCAACAGCTACTTTCGAGCATGAAAAATAGTTACGTGAATTAAGAAGCATTGGGGCCGTAGATGAATTCGTGTTTGGTGGCTTTTTCTTGTAATATAAGGATTCACTTTTTTCTTTTTATCATCTCCAACTTTGACCAAATCTCTCTCAATTTCTTTTCCCCATTTTCTATTCAACTTTCGGAAAGCCGCTATCCACAACTTAATCTATTTAGGAATATCCTTTTCTTCTAACCTCCGGTGGACCATCACCTCACATTTACCATTCGCATTCGCATTCCTCTACATTGACACCTCCAAAGTGTTCCCAAAACATCGGATTTTTCTTTCTTTGTTTCCTTTCCCCTTCTTCCTGCCCATCAAGCCAAAATGTCTCCAACGATACCTTTGCCGCCCAAACTTCTTTCATTATTATCATTATACAGCTTTTTAATTCACTACAATCTTTATTTTATAATGAGAAAATAAAGACTAAATTAGACACCTATACAGCTATACTATCTTTGACTCCATTGGTCAAGTACTAATCCACATCACTACCGACTAGACTAAAGTGAAGGTTATGTTCACTTTAAAAATATTATCCTAGCATTTTGTTTATATTCAAGTGCTGCATCATGCATCCGGGCGAATGAATATTAACTGTCTAACGCACTAGATTTAATTTTCTGATATTTAAAGCATGGTTTCATTCAAAATTTTATTTTTTATGAGAAAAGAAAATAACAAATAAATTTAAAAATTATAAACAAATCAATATACTTCACAAATAATCGTATTTAATTAATATGGTGAAAATCTCTCACCCTTCAACATTTTGATAAATTTACAATATTAAACAAAGAAATTAAAAGGTCGCGCCACAGGGGACTCGAATCCAAGACCTTTGGCCTTACGCATTAACTTCTTACCGCTTGGCCAACACACGCACACGCACCATTCAAAATTTGAACCCAAACAAACTTGTATATTCATAAAAATTACTTATTTTATTCACACTTGTTCACATGTAGGAATGTCAATCTAGCCCAAAATATGTGGGCTGACCCGATTAGCACGCCAATCCGAGTGGATTAAAGCTAAAAAATTTCAACCCGATAAAATTACAATCCGAATAGCTCGTAAGTGAATAATCCGACACTCAATAGGGTTGGCTTGAAATAATATATTTGCCTGATTATATAAAATTTGTGTTATTTGATTTTCAACTTCATTACTTTGATTCTGGAAAATTAGTATAATAAGATATTTTTTTCAAAATTTTGTGAAATGTATTTTGATTGAATATTAAAAATTTAATATTAGAAAGTTATACTCATCTTTTCACTTCTCTGTATTTTTAATCCAATATTTAACATCATATATTTAGATTTAAAAATTAAAAAATTATAATTATTTAACAAAAATATTGCATCTTTATATCTCTAAGAGTTGCATATCAGTTTATTACTCCCTCCGTCCACGAAATGAGTACCCATTTGTGGACGGCACGGGTTTTAAGAAATGTATGGAGTGTAGTGTGAATAGTTTAAGGGTCCCACTTTTTGAGTGTATTAATTAAAGGGATGTGTGGGGTACACTTGCCAAAAAGGGAAATGAGTACTCATTTCGTGGACGGACGAAAAATGAAATATGGATACTCATTTCGTGGACGGAGGGAGTATATAAGTCGATGTTGAAATGTCATTTATTTCATGCGTGTATTTGTTTATTACAAAAATAAAATTATTAAAAGAAATATACTCCCTCCGTCCCACTCCAAATGTCCCATTTTCTATTTTGGGTTGTCCCACTCTAAATGTCTCATTCATTTTTTGGCAATACACTCTCTCTCTATACTTAATATTTAAATAATTTCCAACAACTCACTTTATCTACTTTATACCAACTTTATCTACTTTATACATATTTCTTAATCTCCGTGCCCAAAAGAAAGGAGACATTTGGAGCGGGACAGAGGGAGTATTAGTTAATTTTTTAAAAAAAAATTTTCGAGCCCAACTAGCCCGATTGGCTAGCCTGAAACCCAAGCATTTAGGGTAAGAGTTGGAAATTTCTAACCCGAAAAATTTTCAACCCGATTAGCTTGCACCCGAATAATCCGATAACCCGATAGGGCTAGCCCGAAACCCAGTGAGTTGGCCTGATTGACATCCTCATCCTCATTCTCAATTCTTAACAGGGGCGGAGCCAGGCCCCTAAAGATAAGGCCTTCTTTTTCAAAATTTTGGTGGGGCAAAAATTATTATTATTATTTTTTTTATAATTAAACATGTATATAAGAATATATTAGGTATATTAAGAAAAATTGAGGAAGGAGGGAAATTGCCCCTCCTCCTTTGGCGGTAGCTCCGCGACTGATTCTTAACACATTTAGCATTTAAAACGGAACATTTCTCTCTCTCTCTCTCTCTCCATATATATATATATATATATATATATATATATATATATAGAGAGAGAGAGAGAGAGAGAGAGAGAGAAAGAGAGAGAGAGAGAGGTTCAATTGAGAAAAGCAAATATTTGTAGAATTGATAAGTAATCATAGCCATTTATTTTATGTAATCTAATGGCTACCAATTTCGTTGATTTCATGCAAATTTTGTAACTGAAAATTTTGACGAACATGTTAATAATTTTGATGAACGCGACATATTTATTTAATATGTTTACTCTAGGATTCGACTCTCATGTTCATCAAAATTATTAACATGGTTATCACAATTATTGATTTGTTCAACATTTAGTAATTTTGTAAAATATTTCATTTTTCAATGGAACCTAACCCTATATATATATATTACTTTTTTCATTAATTAGTTACATAGTAGTCTTCAAATTACTAACCAAGTTAAATCATTGTGATGCGGATGGTATTTGGGCAATTGGGCCCACTTAACAAGGAAGGATTAAGCCCAAATACCCAGGACTTGTGGGCCCCCGAATGTATTTGCATTTGACCTGCATAAGGCGGATCAGGCATAGTGCAACGTAGATATGCCTTTTCAGAGAGCAACCGTTAGAGCTGTTGAAATCACTAGAGAATCCGAGACTAGCAATAGAAGAGACTTTGCGCGCGATGGAAAGATCCTTTCAAGACAGAGCAGAATGACGAAGATATGTGAAGACATCATATTTGAGACAAAAACAAAAAGGCCTTTGTAGCTGGCAAAAGAGGCACACCTAGGAGTGGCTTAGTAACCCGTTTTGCAAGTGGCCCCATAACAAATTTGCAGCTTTGAAGATGGAAGGATATTTTATTGTCGGCCTACATGGAAAGTGGAAACATGTAAAGACGGAATTTGCCTTCAGAATTGTGAAAAATAGTGTTGAAAGGACAAAAAATGCCCTAAATCGTACAAGTCTTGTATTTATCGAAATACCCTTGTGCTCTGTAGCCTATAAATAGTGATAAGATCTTTCTTGTAACACACATTCATTCAAAAAAAAAATGGCAAAATTTCTTACCATTTCAATATAAGTTTCGACAGTTCTAAGTTCATGGGTTTTTCTACTACTTTATTTCAATTTTTTTGCTCGTTAGATATTCAAAATCTCCACCCCCTCCACCCCTCATTCAAATATAAATTATCGCCATGGATATTCGAAGTGTTGGATGAAACATCGTAAGTCATTAGAGAAGGAGTTCGACTCCGACTGAGTTTACTGGAGGTTTCGGTTAGTTCAAGTTAAAGAGAGACCAGAGATTCCATTTACAAGTTAGTGTCGATCTTCTTTATCCACCTTCACCAACTGGCACCGTATGTGAAAAACATGTAGTCTAAGACGTTGATGTGCTCTGGTTTACATTCCTTTCTGTAATTGCTATTTTCGTTTGTGTTTTGCTTCTTCTTAATATGCAATCTGTTTTCCTCTGATTTTCATTCGACATGTGGTGGCCTCGTTGTTTGCCTATTTTTTAGTGGTATAACAGGGGCTATCTGCCTCTATATGCCCCCGATTTTGTGCTATGTAACGCAAATATGTCGATGATCTCGTACATAGGAAGCCTTATCCCGGGCATAGTGCAAATGCTCAAAGCCTTTTCTTGATGTGTGTTCCGTGTATTTATTGTTCTTGAAAGATTGTGGGTGTTACCTTGATTGTGCTGAGGAAGTGGGCCTAGCCGTGGTCTCAGAATTTAGGACCTGCTACAGGCTATGGGTTGACGCATGTATTCCATTTATAGGAAAATATGGATGTTGATCAAAATAAGAGTCTCATTGCCGAGTTTGATAGGGAAGTTGGGTTATCAACATTCAACCCAACGTTGTTGGAGTGAACATTAACTCTAACAGATTCGTTCTTTATATGTTTCGATTTTTTTTACCTAAGATTCTAAAATATCTATCCGTATATTTTTGTTGACTTTCTATAATATCATGATAATTGAAGGGGGATTATGATAGACAAGTTAGAGGGTGTTCAATTAAGCTTATTTTAAATAATTTATAGATGTAATAGTTGAAGAGCTTATTAGTTGTCGAAATGTTTGGATATTAAACTCATAAGCTAGAAATAGTACATTATGAAAATAATAAATAATGGTAGAGTTATTTGTGTTAAATAATTGTTCTTATAAAATTATGAAAAAAATAAGTTGGGGTTAAGGAACTTAATTGCAGAGCTTATAAATTGTTTACAAAACTATTTTTCCAGACACTTTTAAAGAGTATATACGTCTTTGGGCAGCTTATAAGCTGTTTTAAAGAGTTTATAAGCTCAATCAAACACCCTCAATATCAAATAGGGTAACATATATTTGTGTTTTCAATAAACCCTATTAACTCAAGTCAAAAAAGAAACCCTATTAACTATAGACCTAAACTAATTGTTCAATTTTTAATTATATACATTTTACATTTTTTAAAAGTTCACAAAAAAAATATTATCATAATAACTTTCATCGTCAAAATATCAAAAATAATTCTTGGGGTGCTTAAATAAATTTCATTGTTCCAAAAAGTTACACAAAATTAAGTTCGTACATATCACAACAAGAAAGTTGGGAAAGCAAAATAGCACGACTAAAATATAAAAAAATTATAAACACTCAAAACACGTAGAGTGGGATGAGACTCATTTTACGTAGTATAAAAGAGAAAGGTTTATAAAAAACTTGGGCATACCCAAGAGAGAACAACCAATGACTAGAAAATCGACAGATTAGGAAGGACACTTCATGTTAAGAGTAAGGGGCCGGATCACATTAAAAAAAATGATGACCTTGTCAATGTTAGGGTTACGTATACTGAAAAGCATGTTTAATCTTTAATTAACCTTATTTCCTAATTAATGAGATTAAACATTTTATCACGTAGTTTACATTATATTTATTAGTTAATTATATATGCTGCAATATATATGTCCATATTCTATATCAGGATCATATGGTGATCGACAGTCACAGAATGTCACATGGATAATCTATTATAGAATAAAATAAAATGTCCCTATCTTCCAAAGTGTGTCCTCTTAGACATAAATGACAAAAAAAAAATTGTTCTAGACCTAAACAACGCACATAAACGGGGCTCATAAGTAAGTAAGCAACAAGTGTTCGCTGTCTGAAAGCAAAAGAAAATCTCGATCACGACCAATTTTTGAGGCTACAGAACTAATAAACCGACTTGCATTCACAAACGTAGGAGGAGCTTCTCTCAACCACATTAACATTATATGTGCTTTACTTTCTCTATTTACTTACCTTGTCATTTGTCATCAGTTAAGCACACAAACACGTTAGTTGACTCGTTCAGCTGACCTATATCATCAGCACACTTTTATTTACATAAATTGACTAAATCTACCAACTCATAAATAACTTAAAATTTTCTAAACAACGCGAGTAACTTAACTACCACATTCCGCACTTATATCAGTTATCAGTCCAACGGATAAGCAATTTGTTGTCAGTAGGTTAAGTAACTGATATCACTTATATAAGAAAACTATTTAGACAAAAGTACGTAGGTCACTTATCGTATATTGATCAAGTTACGTGAGAGTTAACTGTTTATAGTTAGTTGATCAATCTTGTCATCACTATGTCTACAAGCAACGAAATTTTTTAACTAGTGTATCCCCCACATACACCGATAATTACTCGCCCAGGACCATAATAAATATTTATTTATATTTTTAAGATTTTCAATTATAGATCAATTATGATTTAAATCTTCGTGAATATGCTACAACAAAGGGAGTCTGAGTGACAATATGATATATGATTCTTTTCGAGCTTTATACGTGAAGAAGAATGAGACTTACACCGATAAGAAATTTGAAAGAATCAATGTAAGTGTTATTTAAAATTCTTTAATTAATATATATATATATATATATATATATATATATCAATATATATCAATATATTTTTATATACAATTATTTTAGCAATTAGGCATAGGTGTACGAGATTGTTGTGGAGATGGGCCAATCCTGTCCTGATACGCTTGTAGCTAGATATGAACAAAATTTATCTGGATGTATTGGAAGGGGGTTTAGATAAAAAGCAAATGTTGTTCGCCTCAAGTAGCATTGCATGGACCTTCAAGACCGATGTTTCGGAAGAGAGCATTTCAGCCGATTTCGACAAAAAACACCATGTCACCCACCTTGGGGATTTAGAGCAATAGTTGTAAGTGTAGCGAGAGCAGACATCTCGATTATAGGAGCATGTTTAAATTTCGATGGAGATAATCAAGTAGCTGCAAGGCCAGTCGAGTAGCGCCTCTAGACAATCTAGATCCACCACTATAAGTTGCATGATTATACGCATTTTTTGACTTTGATATCGACTATTTCTAGGTTTTTGAATTTGAAAAATACTTGCTAGATATGTGATTTGCAAACTACTTTCATGTATGACTTTGATATAGACTATTATGTTAGTATGGTTGGTTGGGATAATGGGCATCAATCATTTTGAGGTTGTGTTACATATTGAAACAATATTGATTGCTATTAATTATGTTGGATATCAAATATGTAACAGGTTATCATAACTAAGTAAATATAATTTCAAAAATTTAATTAAAAAATTCAAGCAACTTAGAGACGGGTCAACGACAGATTTTTTCGTAGCTAAATCTATGAAACACACATCCCAGTCACTGGAATTATTGTTGGCGTCCACCTGTTGAACTAACTACGGATTTTTCCGTAGCCAATCAGTGATGAAAAAAATTGTCGTTGAACATCAGACGATGATTTTGGCTACAAACTCCAGTGACGAGGAATTATGTTGCAAGTCTGTAGCTAAAGTTAATGACAAAGATGCCCCTAACATTTTTAGCGCCGAGCATTTTTCAAATGGACTTGATCCGCCTTTGTTCCATTGTAAAAGCAGTTTAGCTAGAGAATTTCGTTAATAGCTATGAATGCTTCTGTTGCTATTTTATGTAAATTTAAAATAAATTTATTTGTGTATATCTATAACATTTTTTGTTCTCAATGAACCTTACATATTAATTGAACTCACCATATTAATGATCGAACCTTACATATAAACAGATACATGAACTAAAAGTAGAACCAAATACATGGGGACGTGTTTTTTCATAGAAATGAGGTAGAGATTGATCATTTTGCAAGGATCAATACCATATCTTTTGTATTCTGTTCAAACGTTTTTCTCATAAGAATGAGCTACTTGTTCTTCCTAGGGCATGTCCAATTATATGCTCTTCTGTCTCAATTCAATAAGCTATGGTTTTTTATTTGGATATTTCAATTCAATAGGCCCTTTTTCAAAAGGAAAATTATACATAACAAACACCCACACAATTCATTATCTACTCCTAATGTTATTATGCCCATCACAAAATTTATCTATTTTTTTTCACAAATATACCCTAAAAAGAAACTGCTTTCTCTCTCTTATTCTATAATAAACTATTCATTTCTTAATATCCGTACCCATGTCTTGTGGCCTATTTATTTACTTACCCAACAAAAGAGTACATTTATTGTGCAAAGATAAATAATAGATGAATAAAAATTACAAATTAATCTATGAAAGTAGTATTTATTTTGAGATAGTAAAGATGATTAAAAAAATAAACATGGCCGTTTTTGTATGAAATTATATAATTGTCCTTATATTCATCGTTAGGGCTGTAAATTCGGGTACCCGCGGGACAAAAACCGCCCAAAACCCCACCCTCACCCGACCCTCCTGCATGCTGCGGGTACCTGAATACCCGCAGCGGATACCCGCGGCGGGGATGAGGGTACCCTCACAGTCCCGCAATTTTTTTTTATTATAATTTTGCGGGTTTTTGGTCCCGCGTGAGGGTATTTTGTCCCGCAAGAGGGTATTTTGTCCCGCATTTCACAATTTTTTTTTTGAAAATATCCTTTCTATTTAATCGATTATCCATAAAACCTGTGACGAATAAACAATAAATAAATAGCTGACAAACAAGCACAACGATCAAAATTCAAGTTCAAACGCTAAATCAAAGATCAATCCAACAGTCTAATAAATACAAAGTCAATAATAAAGTAATAGTACTAGAGGTAGTTTCAAAATGAAATTAATAGTGTAGAAAGTCACGAAATAAAATTAGGGCTTGGAATTTTTGGGGGTTAATTATTAAAATTCCTAAATAAAATTATTTAATTTTAATTTTTTAATATTATTTGCGGGTAATTTTGGTACCCGCGGGTATACCCGAGGGTACCCTCTACCCGCGATTTTTGAGGATATGATACCCGCACCCGACCCTCCTCTTTAAATTTGCTGGTATCGGGTACCCGATACCCGCGCAGGTATCGGGGCGGGTGAGGGTATACCCGATACCCGCAACCCGATTTTACAGCCCTATTCACCGTGGTTGGGTTGCTACAATCCAATTTTGAGAATTACTTAATTAGTCGCAAGTTATGAATGTAAAAATGATAAAAATAGTAACTCATTTTTTCTATTAGCTGACTATTTTTATAGTAGTATTTGTTATTTTAAGTTCGATGTTAATTTTTTCAATTTAAAAATGGGTTAAGGTACAGATACCCCCCAAACATGACCCCCCTAAAACGTATACCCCCAATTCTCCAACTTGGTACAAATTGCCCCCCAAACTCGATGAAAAGTATACAACTAACCCCAGCCCACAGACGGCGTTAGACGTCGTCCAGAAAATAATTTTTTTTATTATTAAATACGGGGCCCACCGAGCAACGGCTATCAACGGCTTTCATGATGAGGATGGCCGCTCCGACCCGCAGGCCGCACAACAAAACCGAGTTCAAGGAGTATATATGAAAGAGCGGCAACACACACAGCATCACGTCCTCGCTATGGATATACAAATTCGGGTTCTTCCCGTCCACCTGCTGCGCCACGCTCGTCACCAGCCCCTTGTGCGTCAGCATCACCCCCTTCGGCAGCCCCATCGTCCCCGACGAATACGGCAGCGCCACCGCGTCCTCCGGGTGTATCTTCATCGTCGGCATCTCCCGCTCATCCGCTGCCGTCAGCTCCGAGAACGCAAGGCACCCGGCCGGCGGCACGTCGATGCACACCACCTTCGCCCCGGCCTCCGCCGCGTAGTCGCGCACCATGTCCACGTAGCACGCCTGCGTGATGATGAGCTTGGCCGCGGAGGCCTTGGCCTGCTTGATCACCTCGGCTGGGGTGAAGAAGGGATTCACCATGGTGGAGACCACGCCTATGTAGGACGCGCCAAGGAATGCGAAGATGTACTCGGGCGTGTTGGGGAGGAGAAGCATGATCGTCTCGCCCTGCTGGATGCCCACCTGGCTCAGCCCCGACGCCACTTTGCGCGCCGTCATCTCCACCTGCTTGTACGTGTACACGTCGTCCGTCATGCCGTTGATGATGGGTTAATTTAGAGTATAAATATGGGGTTGATTGGTAGGAGTTGGTGGGGATTTTGGGTTGTTTAGGGGTATATTAGGGAATTGAGTTTGGGAAATATATAAAATTATTTTTTGGACAGCGTCTAACGTCCGTCTGTGGCGTCTGTGGGCTGGGGTTAGTTGTATACTTTCCGTCGAGTTTGGAGGGTAATTTGTACCAAGTTGGAGAATAGGGGGTATACGTTCTAGGGGGGTCATGTTTAGGGGGGTATCTGTAGCTTAACCCTTTAAAAATTAATATCGAAAGATTAACATAGATATAGGGAAGGAGGGTCCCCTAGGCATTGCCACGTCCAACTCCCTCCCTCTCCCTCTCCTGGTACTTCTTCCGTCCCATTATAAATACCTTATTACTTTTGATCACGAAAATTAATGAATATATAATTAATAAATAAAATGAGTTGCTGAAAATTATTTAAATATTATTTTAAAAATAGGTATAGAGAGAAGGGTTGGTGGGCCTATTAACTAATGAATGTAAGTCCTTTTGATTATTTGTCAAAAAAAGAATGAGACATTTGTAAATTGCAATGGGACATTCCATTATAGAAATTATGACATTTGTAATAGGACGGATGAAGTATTTTTTAGGAGATACCATAGCAGAAGCAGTTCCACTTCATTGCAGAGAATTCTGACTCAATAATAGCTAAGAAAGAGCCATATCGTAAACTTTTGAGTTCCACAAGGAAGAATACATTAAGGACGCTTGAAATTCAGCTAACACTAAACCCTAAACCACTCTGAAATTTTAATAAAATGAAATGTTATTATCTTGAATTTTGATATAACTTTCAAAATGACAAACATAATATTTTGCGCGCGAATTGGGCTTCGGGTTCGAGTTGGGGCGCGCGGGTTATGATGGTACAATTGGTATAAATGGATAAATTCGTATCAATTGTGCCATTCATTAATTATGTCCATTTGTGTCAAATGTTACTGAAGATTGAATGATGATATAGTTAGTACAAATGAGTAAATTCGTACCAATTATGTCATTCATTAGGTACACTTACTACAATTATGTCCATTTGTGTCAAAAGAAGGGGGAAGGGGAAGGGGAAGGGGAAGGGGAAGGGGAGGAGGGGGGGAGGGGAGAGGGAGAGAGAGAGAGAGATGGAGAATCGCGTGTACGAGTTGGGTTGGGTAGAGTAGGATCCGCGGGGTTAAAGTTATTTTGGACCGAAATTGTAAAAGATGACCATAATTTTGTGGGTTGTGGTCGGGCTCGTTCGTTTGGCTCTCTGTGTTTCTCTCTGTTTAGCTCGGCTTCTTCTGTGTTCTCTTTTGGTTTTGCAGGTTACAGGGGTGCTTTGGACTTCGGTGCTAGTGTTTCGGGTTCTTGCTTCTGTGGCTCTTCTAGTGGTCTTCGTGTGTTTTTGGGCGTCTGCTTTGAAACGTCCTTGCTCCTGCTGCTTAAGGCGTTTCCTAGCTTCAGCTAGTCTGGCTGTTAGTTTTTTATGTGGTTTTTGTTTGGGTTTCTGTTTCGGGTTTTGGAGGCCGGTTATCCTAGAGGCAATGGTTCGGTCGGAGCTTCTGAGGTTGACTTTCCGCCCCTTTCCATTTTGTTATCTTTTGTTACTTTCTCGTTGTTTGTTTGTTTTTGTTTGAGCTCTCTTTCTTGAGGCTCGTTCCTTAGTCTGCGCCTGTGCTTTCAAGGGTTTCGAACTTTTCTTTTTTCAATAAAATTTCTATTTCAGCAGCAGTGTTTAGATGGGTGGCTGAAATTGAGTTTCATTGATCAATATGACTGTATAAGCGCATATTCTCTAAGTTTATAGGAATACTTTATAAATTAAGTATATTTTTAAGTTAAATAAGGTTCTTTTTTAGAGGAGTTAAATAAAGTTTTTATTTGAATTACTTTCAAATTTATGCAATAAGTCATAAGGTGATGGTAAAAAACCTTGTGTGCATCTATGATATAGTATTATAATTAAATTCATCATTCGGACCTTTCAATTCATAGATGTAGATCTCGGACCCATAAATAAATTTTGAAATCTTTAATGAAAATTTATTTATTTGAAGCATTTTTTAGGTAAATTTGTTTGAATTTATATAAAGCAACAAACATATACTTACTCCGTCTACGATATCGTTTCCATTTTTGTGATTTTGGTCCGTTCACAATACCGTTTACACTTCCATTAATAACAGTAGGAACCACAAAACTCGTATTATCCGCAATGTGGAAACGATATCGTGGACAAAGAGAGTAAAATATATGAACAATAAATAATCTGATTGTGAACAATTAAATAGTATACAAAATTCGACAATTTCTTAATCATATATTTCATGTATTATAATTATTCACGATATAATAATTTTTTGTTCATATATTTTATATGTTTGTTCATAGTTAGCACTCCGAACAATATATTGTTCTCACTTTATCCTAATTCTATATATATATATACTGAAATTTTGTTTCCCCTTTGTTGGGGATGAACTGAAATAAGATTTGATACTTAATACTCCCTCTGTCCACGAAAAAGTGCCCTACTTACTCATTTTTTTTGTCCACGAAAAAGTGTCCTGTTTACCTTTTTGTACATTTATACCCTTTACTTTTCAATTTATTTACAACTTATGTCATTAATAAATCCACCCTTTTATTTAATCTATGCAATTAACCCACACAATTAACTCACTAATTAAAACTACGAATCCAACTCCCCCACGCCTAATCAATCCCATTTCCCCCAAAATTAAATTACTCTTTCTCTGAGCTCAAACAAGTGGAAGAAATACACACAAATAGGGGTGAGCAAACCCAACCCGGACCCGCCGAACCCGCCCGAACCGACGGATTCGGTCCGGACCAGACCAACCCACTATATGTATTCGATCCGGATTGAGTCTATTTTCTAGGACCGTCCGGATCAAAATCCGATCGAACCCGGAACCGACCCATACTCTAAATTTAATATTTAATTTATATATTCAATCTCATGTTTTTTAGATGCAAAATGACATTAGATAAATCAATCTAATGTTTTTTTTTTTTTTGAGTTAAATCAATCTCATGTTTGACTTCATAAGTCTCGATTCATGATTTTGCTTCTTTTAGATTTTGAAATGATGATACTTCATCAATATTATGTTGTTGCTGCTTCTTAACCGATTTTGGAATGCTGCTGCTTCTTACGCGATTGATGAATATATTAAGTGAATTGATTATTGATGATATATTAATGTACAAAGAACTGAACTTATATTAATGTACAAAGATCTGAACTGCAGCTGTAAATTAATTGGTTATTATTGTAGGTGATAAAATGTCGATAATAAGGAAAAAAAATTAAGTGAGAAATAGGGAAAAAAATAATTCCGGCCTCGGCGGGTCGCATCCGGAATAATAAGTATGTTCTGAAAATTAAATCCACTTCACGTGTGAATTCTAGTTGCCAACTAATCAATTAATTTCTCTACGATTATACAATAAAATAAAAATTAAATAGTCTTTAACATTAAAATAGGCATAAAAAAACAAAAATGAATATGTTAAATAAAAACACAAGAATTAAAATAGGCATAAAAATTAAATAGTCTTAACATTAAAATCGACCTCAATAAAGAGTAGGATTGTTTAAACTCTCAACAACTAAAAGACAATAAAATATTAACAAACTAATCAATATTATTAGCACTACCCCTATTTTAATTTTTACTCCACTCAAAACAACTTTATCAGCTTTCTTAGTACCCGTGCCGGCACCCAAATGTGGCACTTTTTCGTGGACGGAAGGAGTAGTAAATTATTACGCGAGGCTGCTGAGGGGAATAACTGATGATTAAAAGACTGAATCTTTATTGGTGAATTGATATGAGAGCATCTGAAGACTGACGCTGGAAATTCGTTCTACTATGGGATATAGACATGCCTTTACGGAGTATTAATTAATTTATCTAATATACGAGTGTGACGAGGAAGCAGCGTGGTGTTGAGGTTTTGGGTTTTTGTTAATGATGACGAAGAATCACAAGAAAGGGTTGTGTTGTTGTGCTATAGAACTAGGTTGGTTGGGTGGGTGGGTGAGGGGAGAGAGAGAGTGTGTGTGTGTGTGGGAAAAAGAGTGCGTGGGGTGTTTTGTACCCTGATTTGATTTAATTTTTCTTTTCTTGGGCCTCTCCTCCTTATATAGCCGCCATTGCCTCCTTCCTCACACCCCCCAATCTCTCCTTCATCTAAAACTCCAGAGCGAGTAGATAAGCCTCTTGTTGTCTGTCTCATTTAGTGGTGTAAGGAGAAATGAAGTACGTGTTGGTCACCGGAGGAGTCGTCAGCGGCCTTGGCAAAGGCGTCACCGCCAGCAGCATCGGTCTCATCCTCAAGGCCTGCGGACTACGGGTCACTTCCATTAAAATTGGTTCTTTCTTCTTTCCCGCCCCTTGCTTTCTTTATCTTCTTTCACAACCCGCATCTCATCACTGCAATGCATACATCCAATACTCCATACAGGTTTCACGCCGATATGCACCCATTGTTTCGTTTTCGCCCCGTTTTCTGTGACCTCTTTCGACTTTCTGGCTTTCATTTCTTACACACAGCTTAATAGCAGATTTCAATCGAACGATATGCCTCTCCTTTTCGTCTTTTTGTATTTGTAACAGAAGAAGCATCTCATTCATATATATATATATATATATATATATATACATACATGTGTGTGTGTTCATTACTAGTTGTTGGCACCAACCGCTGTTTCACCTCTACAGCCTTTTGCCATAGTTTTTCCTTTCTCAATTTCTTTCTTCTCCATGATTTATTTGCTCACTTGCAATTTACATGCCTAGATTATATCGTTTTTCCTTGAGTTGTACTATGTTTTTCTTTTTCTTTCTCATTCTTAGCCCCTTTCCCCTCTTTGCTCAGATCCTTATCTGAACAGCGATGCTGGTACCATGTCTCCTTTCGAACACGGCGAAGTGTATGTTCTCGATGACGGTGGCGAGGTTAGAAATCAGTTTACTACATATCTCCGACTCTGTCTCAGCTCATATGACCTTTCATCCTTGGAATATTGAACAATTTTTTTTCCTTCTCTTTCTATGGGTTGTTCAATTCTTTCATCTGCTTTTCGTTGGGCTGTTGGAGTCATGTGATGCTTTTCCAGTTGAACATTCTAATTAAATCAATAACCGTCTAGTAGATATCATATCATGTGCTGTTTGTGGGTCGAAGATAGCAAGGAATCTTTATTATCTATTGTGTGTGAAATTTTGCTTTTATTGGGAAAGAGGTAGGTTCTCTCGAAAATGACTTCAGCTTATTTTTGAAGGTGGACCTGGACCTTGGAAATTATGAGCGCTTTCTGGATTTAAAATTAACACGAGACAATAATATAACTACCGGAAAAGTTTACCAGGCAAGAATTTTGACTGATTTCTTGGAATGTACTTTTGGTTTTTTCAAACTTGTTATCAACTTGGCCAAATTATTGATTCGATAAATTACATCTGGTGCTGTATTTTAGTCCGTTATTGACAAGGAGAGGAGGGGAGACTATCTGGGGCAAACAGTTCAGGTGTGTCATTCTGTCTCGTCCAGCTTCTTTGTTGTGCCAACTTTTGGAGTGCCCATTTTCATATTCAAGATCTCTTTTTTAAGGTTGTGCCTCACATAACCGATGCCATTCAAGAGTGGATTGAGCGAGCTGCTGCTATACCAGTGGATGGCAAAGACGGCCCAGCTGATGTTTGTGTTATAGAATTGGGTGGCACCATTGGTAACATGGCTTCTAATTTAAATTGGATTCATAGCTGGTTATTTCATAGAGTTTGTTTTTTCTTAACAAAGTTCTTACTGCAGGGGATATTGAATCAATGCCCTTCATCGAGGCTCTTGGACAGTTTTCTTATCGTGTAGGTAAGAAATGAGATTACATTTTAAGTGTCTTGCTCATAAAAGTATGCAGCACAAATAATCAATAATCAATACCATCTCCTCCCAAAAAAAACTTAATACAGGGTAGTCTCTCTGTACACTGACCCTTGACCTTTCCAGGTAGTGGAAATTTTTGCTTGATACATGTCAGCTTGGTGCCTGTTCTAAATGTCGTCGGTGAGCAGGTACAGTATGCTGGGGATCCTCTGTAGTGTCGTTTCCATCATAATATTTCTTTGTATAACATGAGGACGTCATTGGTTCTTACATGAGCAGAAAACAAAGCCAACTCAACACAGTGTTAGAGGATTAAGAAGCTTGGGTCTAACTCCAGATATTTTAGCATGTCGCAGCACAACGGTCTTCTCTCCCTCTCTCCCCCTATCCTCCCTTCTAGTGGGGAAACAAAAATTCTACCTCTGTTTATACCTCCCATTAAAAGTTTGCTTTGTTCTGTAGGAACTTGATGAAACCGTCAAGGAGAAGCTCTCTCGTTTTTGCCATGTGCAGGTACCATGTTTAGAAAAGCATTGCAATATTTTGTTCTTGCAACTTACATGCGGGTCAAATCTTACTAATGCCTTTCTTCCTTTCCAGAGAGAGAACATAATCACCCTCTATGATGTTTCCAACATCTGGCGTGTACCTTTGCTTTTGAGAGTATGTACTATTGCACCTTCACATGAATGTCTGCTTTTGAATTTCATAGTCTATTAACTTAGGTTCTCTTTCTATCTAGGACCAGAAGGCTCATGAGGCAATTCTGAAAGTCTTGAACCTCAACGGGTTCGTCTAGCAACCATAATATTTTTCATGTAGTATGATTTTTGCTGCAAGGAACTTTTACATGTTCTTTCCTCTTTTTGGTCTTAATTCTTTGTATACTTTGTCCAGTGAGACTAGGGTACCAGCTCTTGGGGATTGGACATCCAGAGCAGATCTCTGTGATATGTTGACTGATACTGTAGGTTTTTGTCATTATCGAAATTTGGATTTGAAGTGACCTAGTAGTAATTTTATTGATCTAGTGGCATTAGGGTTTTTGAATACCAACTTTTCTTTCACAGGTCAGAATTGCTATGGTTGGAAAGTACATTGGGCTTTCAGATTCTTATCTTTCTGTTCTGAAGGTAAAATCATTCCTTTTTTTAGTTTATGGTATTTACGCCAAGTGAAATGAGCTTTTCAGGTTGCAGAAGCATCATGGCACAGTATTATTTGTTTGATGAATTTGTTTTGCGTTCAGTATAGTGTTCTCAGAAAACATAGTCTAGATACCTTGAAAACATTAGACATGCTATCACAGGTATTGTATTTAATTCATCAGAATTTTCAGACAACTGGAATTGGTCCTGGAGGATTTAAAGGTGTCTCATGAGTGTGGTATTTGATCTATGATAATCTGGAGATCACACAAATTGAGGCTGTCACTAAGAAATATGTACAAATTAGTATTCCATCTCACCTACCACATCTGTAATCACCATTAAAATGGACCACTGGCTAAAGACAGAAAAGAGTGATTTTTGCCAATTCAGTGGTGGCTCAAGTGTTGAGCACGTATGTTCTGATATCTGCTCTGTACTTAACATCTTCTCAGTGGTTCTTTGTAATTTTTTGTTGGAAACTAGTGGTCTACAATGCGGGAGAAAAAATTTGAGTAGCCATTTTATGACTGCGGGAAACTCATAATATGAAGCAAAGCTCTTTAGTTTTTTAGGTTAACTTAACATGATGGTATCTGCTAGTGAAATGGGAATTTGCTAATACTTACACCACCAACTTTTTGCAGGCACTTTTGCACGCTTCTGTTGCATGCCATAGGAAACTATGCATAGATTGGGTCCCGGCTTGTGATCTTGAAGATGCAACTCTGGAAGAGGTTAAATTTGTTTCTTCCTGTATTTATTAATTAATACTTGATATCTTGATTTATGATCTCACAGCTTGGCTTTGTCCAATTGCAGAATCCAGAGTCTTACAAAAAAGCTTGGAAATTGTTAAAGGTCTTACAAATAATTGTATCTATTATTCAATATATGCTAATAGAGCAGCTTGGATTCTGTTACTTGTACTTTTTCGTCAGCCCATCAACAAATTTATTGCCTTGTAGGGGGCAGATGCAATTCTAGTTCCTGGAGGTTTTGGAGACAGAGGAGTGGAGGGCAAAATTCTGGCTGCTAAATATGCCCGTGAAAACAGAGTCCCTTATCTCGGGATATGTCTAGGAATGCAAATTGCTGTCATTGAGTTTGCACGATCTGTCCTTGGCCTGAAGAATGCAAACAGCACAGAATTTGACCCAAACACTAAGAATCCGTGTGTTATTTTCATGCCAGAGGTTATGATCCAAGTATTGTAGGCTTAATTTATTATCGCTGAATTTCATTGCTTTATCTAATCTCATGATGGTGTCATATAACAGGGTTCAAAGACACACATGGGAGGCACTATGCGTCTTGGATCAAGGAGGACATACTTTCAGTGTACCTCAAGTAAATCTGTGAGACTGTAAGTTTTTGTATCTTTGCTTCCAGTCCGTACCACTAGTATTAGAAAAGAAAAGAAAAGAAAAGAGAAAGGTTTCGACAAAATTTTGGATGGCATGTTGGAGGAGCTATAAACATTGGAGCATGTTATATCAATCTTGGTTACTCATGAACTCCCCTCTACTATTCCTGCATATATAACTGGAGCGACCACTTTTTTTCAGATACGGGAACGTGAGTTTTATTGATGAGAGACACCGGCACAGATATGAGGTGCATGAAAATCACCATTTGTGTTATTTACAACTTTGTGCACACTGAATAGATCGATCACTCTCATAAAAAGTATCCATCTTCGTGATGTACTTATTGCGTTTATTGCTGACATTTTAACTTTACCTTGCCTAGGTAAATCCTGATATGGTGCAGCAACTGGAAGATGCCGGCCTTTCATTTACTGGAAAAGATGAAAGTGGTTGTCGGATGGAGGTAGTATTTTCATCTAATTATGAACTACCAAGAATGCTGGGTGCCGGAATTTGATTATTAAGTTTCGGATGCAGATTGTTGAGCTGCCTAACCATCCATACTTCGTTGGCGTTCAATTTCACCCAGAGTTCAAATCGAGACCAGGAAAACCGTCCCCCCTGTTTTCAGGTAATATATATAGTTTATGAAAAGAAGATATAGAATAGGTGAAGGAGGTTTTGATTTCGTTTTGGCAACAGGACTTGTGGGAGCAGCTTGCGGTCAGCTGGATGGTCTATTGAAGAAGGGTTCAGGGAGAAGATGCAGAATGAGCAACGGCTCATCACCGATAAAGGCACATTTCTATGAGAATGCAACTACGCTAACTAATGGGGCTTTAGATGGCATTTACTACAATGGGAATGGTTTACACGTTTGAAGCGCATAGCAAACTTTGGGACTGCAATTTGAGTTGATCATCATTTTGTTCCAGCATTGCATTTCTATGTGTAAAGCGATATTAGTATTATAGGATTTATAGTTTTTTTGTCCATGGTGTGCAGTCAAATTCCGGTCTTTTAAACGGAATGCCGTAGTTGCAGCACATACCGTGGGATCGGCGCAGACTCTCTATATTGGCTTTTAATTAATATCAAACGAATTTTCGTGGTACCAACACAAATTTGCCTCATTTATTACCATCACATATCCTTTGTGTCGAAAAAAGATTCCTTCGAATACCCAGAAATAAATACAATTAAAACTCTACATCAAAACTCAGAGCCACTCCTTAGGGTTGATACACGCATCCAAAAGCTTCCATTCCTCGCTACCTTCTTCTGGTTGCTGCACGCACACTCATTTTATCACTACTCATTCACACACCAAAATACATGAACAAGTTGCTAAAGAGCTTACATGGTCATACTCCCATCGTGCAGTCAACGGAAGTGAGACGAGTATACTTTCAATCCTCCCACCAGTCTTGAGGCCGAATGTAGTTCCTCGATCATAGACCTGCACATGTACACAACTACAACTTAGAACAGTTTCTGGCTTTTCATCTTCTTCAAACATCGGTCACCATAACTTACCAAGTTAAACTCTACGTAGCGCCCTCGACGTAGCTGCTGCCATGCCTTGTGTTTGTCCGTAAATGGCATGTCCTTCCTCTTTTCTATGATAGGTATATATGCTGGAATCACAGAATTTGCACACTCTGCAATATTTCAAAAATAACCAAGTCTTAAAAGCAGTTTCTTGGTTGGTAAACAAGATCTGAGAATCCTTACCACTTAGCTCTTACAAAAAAGAAGTAAAAGTTTAATAAGGTTCATCTTTCTACGAAATTACCCGTAGCAAAGGAGAGAAGCATATCTTGATCATATGCATTCAGATCATCAAAAAATATACCCCCAAGACCACGTCTCTCACCACGATGCTGCATAAAACATCAAACCGATGAAGATAAAAAAAGGTGAAGACAACAAAATTGGACAGACTTAACAAACTTCGAAAATAGATAAACACCATCAGACTTTTTTTCAATCTGAACATCCATCCCATCATGTTACGTTCCAAAAAGCCTTAGTTTATGATAAACACCATCAGACTTCACATAATTTTAGTATTTTTAACACTAATAAAACTCTTTCATTGAACAATGAAAGTGACGGCAGAACCATACATGTACATACCTTAATTTCATTATATATCTAATCAACGCGTGACTAAGTAGCAGTTTAAGGAAGCCATACCTTAATGTAGAAATAATCATCACACCATTTCTTGAATCGAGGATAGAAATCGCTATTGAATTTGTCACATGTGTCCTTCTGGACCTATAATATGCACATAAGATTGACTGGTTAACATATTTGATCAGTTCTATTATAAATAAGTTGTTCATGGCCCTATTTCACCAAGCAAGTATGGAAACAAAAGACAAAAATGACATTTGCTTTAAGTTCTCATGGATGTTGTATAATAAATTATTTAGTGTAAAACGTTGCTAATTTCAATCTATGCCACAAAAACCAGATGGTCCAATTAGGAAGCTATACTGTTCACCAATATCAAGATGCCGACGTTGATATTCATACCTGATGAAAATGCTTAACATCCTCCTCAAAAATGTATGCAGGAGTCAAATCGGTCCCTCCACCAAACCACCATTGCCTTGGTGCACCAGGAGCATCTGTTCATCTCATCATTGAGCATCAGCTAGTTAGAATACTTTGCAGATTTACTATGATGTTTCAAAGAGAAAATAAAAGGGATTTATAGATAACGATTTTTAAAATCTAGAATCTCTTAATAGCAAGTATAGCCCTAGGAATGAGCCACATTAACCAC
The DNA here is from genome assembly GCF_028751815.1 of Salvia miltiorrhiza. Taxonomy (NCBI): domain Eukaryota; kingdom Viridiplantae; phylum Streptophyta; class Magnoliopsida; order Lamiales; family Lamiaceae; genus Salvia; species Salvia miltiorrhiza. Next base: position 26,824,519 of record NC_080391.1, read on the forward strand.
AGCAGCTACACTTGATCTGCTAACAGTAAAACCCCAATGTCTTCAAGATGGAAATCCTCAGTTCAGCTAGGGATTACACCGACCACAAGCCTATACTTCTATACAACTGTCAGTTTCCATTTGCCATCTATTCTGATGCCATTTTTGGTTTAACAACAAACTGGAGTATTGGTCACTGTTTTCTTATGATTACTGCCTTACCTCCACTAGTCCTTTCTCCGTTCATCATTCCTCCAGGTTGCAGCATATAATGTACTAATGTAGCACTTTCATTAACATGATTGACAGCTTCTAAAAGGATAATAATTTCAAGAGAAAAGTTCAAGTTCAATTTATCTTCACTCAATTGAGGGTTCACTTGAAGCGTACAATGAGAAATTAGGCATTTTTCTGCAATGCACAATGCATCTTCCTCTTGTATTAGTTACTACATTTGCTCAGCATAGATATCTAAAAGCATGAAACTTTCGTCGTCAATGTTCAACAAAATCAACTTGCTAACATCACTAGAAGATGATTCCACATGAGAAACATACTTGGAAATATAAGGTGATCAGAGATGAAATGATAAATCTTCAGAGGGTACCTTTAGGAGCATCAGTCTCAAAATAGCGGTAGTTAAAGTGCAAAGTTGGAGCAAAAGGATTCTTTGGATGAAGAACCTAGAGAAGAAGAAAACATACAGTCTCATTAAGCACACTTGCAAAAGTCTTTTCTGAAGAAAAGAATGTGAGAAGTGTAGGGTGACATGAACATCCAAATCCTGATTAATCCGTTTAGCTCAGCGGTGACATGAAAAACATAAAGACAAAGGGGAGGAAAAATTACGGAGCTGATTCCAGCAGCGAAAAAGGGGACAGGGCCGGGCTTAATGTTTCCATTTTGAGAGGGATTCGCCGCTCTATAAGCTTCGGGAGGCATAACTCCATAAACAACAGAGACATTGACTCCGGCCTTTTCCCAAACAGCACCATCCTGCAAAACTCTACTGATTCCGCCGCCGCCTCCGGGCCTGGACCAAACATCTTCCTTGAACTTGGCGCCTCCGTCAGCGGCCTCAATGGCAGAGCACACGCTGTCCTGTGCCTCCCTGATCATCTTCTCGAACCTTGCGCGAACGGAATCGGAAGAATTGGAAGAATCCTCGTCAACTTCTCGAAGGAAAGTGGGAGGCCTTTCGGCAGCGGGGATCTCCTGCTCGATCATTCGGGATTGGGAAGAAGACGAAGACGAAGCTTGGATTCGAAATTGTGGCCTCCTGGAAGTGGGTAGTCTTGCGACAACAAGGGGGAAACTCAAAGTGCGGAGCGAATGGGAGAAAGGAAGCACGGCGGGGCAAGAAGAAGAAGAGGGAGCGGTAAGTGCCGGCGTCAGCATTGCCGGTGATGTGGATGAAGATGATGATAAGATGGGGATCGATTTCTATTTGACTCAAAACACACTGGGTTTTTGACCTTTACCCCTCCCCTGCTTTTGTAATAATAATACTAATTTAAAAGTTACAGTGGGCGCTCAACTAATTAAGGCCACTAGTTTATGATTGTGAATACCACTGCGACGATGAACATAGTATCCGCCTCCGGCGTCTTACAGTCGGCGCCGCTGGTGGTCTCGTCATTGCTATACCACCACCCGCGCCCCTTCCCACTCTGGACTACCAAAATAGGAAATGGCCGTAGTATCTCAGGTGCAGCGGTGTTGGTTAAAACTAACAGGCAAGACTCCGACTCCGCCTCCACCTCCACCTCCGCCTCCGCCTCCACTGCCGCCGCCCAACAACAACAGCAAACCGATGACGTAGATCCCCAGGATCTTCAATATGTTTCCCAAATTAAGACAGTTACTTCTTCTTCTTAGGAAATTCCCCAATTTCATCTTCATATTATACTTGTTAATTCTATTAACCAATTCAACTCCTTCAACTTAGGTTTTGGAGCTTCTCAAGAAAAACAGAGACATGCTCTTCAATGAGGTATGCGCCCCTTATTCTCATTTTTGTACTCGCTGCAGCCGACCATTCTCTTGATTTTGCAGGTGAAATTGACTGTTCTAATTGAAGACCCCAGAGACGTTGAGCGCAGGCGTCTTCTTGGCATTGATGATGAGAACGCGCCTACGCGTGACGATCTTGCCGATGCTTTAGTACAAGTAACACACTATCTCCCTCTCGCTTCTGTTGTTGTTGTTGTTGTTGTTCTCTTCTTTTCCATTATTGGCCTCCTTTATTCATTTTTGCCAATGGCCTTCTTGTTTGGTGTTGCATGAACCAAATTATCATCTGAAAGAGTTCATCCTAATTATTAGTGTGTTCACACTCGATCTAATTACCAATTTCAAGCTCTCTTGCTCATTAAAAGGCTATAGATTGTCAGGAATATGGTAACATCATATAACCAACACAACATTTGCTATTGTTGCTTTGCGGGTTCTCTAGAAAGTCTATTCAGTATATATATCATTTTATGCCTTGTGTTAATTGCATCTAACTAATGCATTTCCGTGATTGGGTATAAATTTAAAATATTGGGTAAAAGAATACTGTTTTAGTGAATAGGGTATATTTGGTAGGTTACCAGCTACCACTATAACTTTTGAAGTTCATCTTTTGTATAACTGAAAATTGACTCCATTGCAAGCCCTGTCCAACTGAATTTCTTATTTGTATTTTATGTTTGACATGGATGGACGTTTTCCTTAGGTGAATGAAGGAAAAATCCCTGAAAATCGTCTTGCTTTGCAAATGTTAGCTGAGGAAATGCTTCAGTGGCCAAATTTAGAGGTATCTTGCAATATTACTTCTCATTTTCAAACAACTCCTCTTTAGTTATTGCGCCTAATTTAGAGGTAACCTGTGATATTATTTCTCATTTTTGATACACAACACCTTTTAGTTCTTGCAAGGGTTTTGCATGATTCGGCCATGAATTCATTACGAGTAGTAAACAATAGAAAACAACCAAGTTCCGCAGGCTTGTCTGTTCCAGCCCAAAGCCTAATCAATAACAAAGTTCCACACTCGAAATGACCACAAAACCTAACACTAAAATTTGTGTATTTGGGCCACTGATATTTCATGACGAAGAAGACCAGTTTGCCCATTAAGTGTGTACATGTGTTTTCTGGTATGTGAATTGTACTGTCATCTTCCCCCAGTCGGCCTTGACTCCTCCCAATGTAGCTAACCACGAAACTCTCAGGATCCGGTTGACAATGCTGCCCATCTCAAAAAGTGTCAGTTAATTTGGCATTGTGCTAGTCTCAGTTGTCGGAAACTTGGTTGACATTTGCACTAGAGGAATTTGCTTGGGTGAAAAGAATTCTGCAATTTGCCTGCACCTCCTGCTCCCGCATTAGAATTTGCTGAAGTGTTCCTCTGGTTGGTTATTCGGAGAAGTCCACTGATTCTGGATCTGGGGGTAGCTCAATCTTATTTGTGTTGAATGGTTGAAGTTGGTCATCAATGTCCCAAGACCATGGATTGTGATGAGTTCACGCTCGAATCCCAAACTATATGCATAGTAGCAGACAAGTCTGTCGCATCCTGAGATCGTGTGTGCAGCCTGATCTCTTCTCGCAGATCGTGAAGGAATAGTCCTAAGCAATACTAATCTGTAAGTCCTGGCACATGAATGAATCGTGACAAAAATAGAGTAACATAATCACTTACAATACCAGTTTGTTGTGTATGCATCACGGTCTCACAGGATTTACTATAGGTCTTGACCAATCATACACAGTAATTTTAGCTCCAATTGGTTCTAAGTAAGTCCTGGAAATTTTCTCTTTGTCAACTGGAGCCAATGCCGAGCACCTCCCTCACCTTACTGTTCCGGGGTGCTGTGGAGTTCAAAATATTGCTCTGCCCACAATATCCACGCATCCGGATTGTGCCCATTGAACATTTGTAGACTCAGACGGGCAGCCGCCGGGTATGCGTCCTAATTAAGTGGCGGATCACCTTGATTGGATGCATGGATCCTAGTCAGGCATCCTTCCACCGGATGGCCCGAAAGCAACCTGCACCTGTTGTTGCAAACCCATCTGTTCCAGCGTTCCAAGAATCTGTTGGGCCTGGTTGGCCCGTGTTTCTGTTCATCAAAAATCTCAGCAGGGGATTCGCACCAGTACCCCACCCCACGAAGCTACCAGGCGACAAGACCATGTCCTCCTGTCTGGAGCATGAACCCTACAACACTGCCAGATTCTATATCCACTTTCCATCCCATGACCCAGCCTGATGCGCCTTGGCACTCTCTTGCCTGCTCTGTGCCCTGCTTCTGTTGCAAATTTCCGTCGATCCTGCCTGGTGCGTTCTCGTTGTCATGGCCATTATTCGCATCAGCATACTCCTGTACTCGTCAGACAATCCCCTGTTACTACGTAACAACTTCATCATCTGCCCTAACTTATCCATGTTGCCTCACATGTTGATTTTCTTGTTCCCATTCAGCCCGGACCCCCTTGTTTTCCTTCTCCAACGCTTCTTATCCAGTTGTCCGTATCTGTTCATGCCATGCTCCTTGTCTTTGTCATCAATCGCAATCCGGCAGGTCGGACCAAATTGTTAGAGCAAAGGAAAACAGAATGAATATTATTATTAAATTGAGAGGAACTATAACTGAATAGGAATGAGAAAACTAGTTAGAAGAGACAAACTCTCTTCTGCCCAACAGGCGCTGACTCTAAATTAACAGAATCCTAGGCGGGGGGTTCTCTTGAAAAGAGAAGATCCCCTTTTATTCTGGTGAGTCCAGTGAAGAGGAGTAGAGGGCTCCTACTCCTAATCTAATATGAGTCCTGTGAACAGCATGACTCCTACTCCTAAGCTAATACCCCTAAATTAACCTTTAATCAAATAAGGAAATATATAGAGTGAGGCTGCAGCTAAACGAGCGCTCTTCCCTGTTGCGAATAAACTTGAGGTGTAACATATAGTCACTAAAATCAGATATGAGTCTATGAAACTTTTAGAATCTTGATGTAAGTAAGAAAACAACTGTAAGAACATGTCGTTCTTTGACCTTGTTGAATGTTCACTATAAAATTTCATTGTTAGCTGATTTTCTTTTCTCAAGAGAATTGCTTCAGCCATTATGAGTCTCTCTAATAGGGAAGATAACTGTGACAGATTTAATGAAATTAGATTCTGGAGGGCTCTTTCATTTCTATACTTAGTGATGTTCTTTTTTTGATGGGGGGAGTAGATAATTCAATACATCATGTGAAGTAGAATACAATATTTTGTATATGTAGTGGACATGGACCTAGCAACAATTTTCTCATTTTTTGGGCTAAAGATGTAGTTAAACTTTGTATCAAACAGCTGTCTAAGTCATGCTACCCCTGGAGATTGCTCCAGATTTAGCCCTTGATTACAAGTTAATATGGTCTATCAATGATGACTACAGGGAAGTGAAATAAAAAAAAAACTAGATGTGGGTGAGTTAGTTTTGACAGCGCAAGTGATTTAGAAGTGTGCAACTTTTCTTTATCTTTTCCTGATATTTTGATAGGTCGAAGTGCAAAAGAAGAAAAAGCCTGGCAAATCCTTGTATGCAAAATTTACCGACACAGGTATCAATCCACTAGAGGCTGCCAAGAGGCTGAACATGGATTGGGATTCAGCTGCTGAGATTGATGATGCTGAGATTGATGATGTGGAAGTGCCCTCTGCTGTGGTTAGTTTTTTGCTCCTCTATATACTGAAAAGTCAGTTTTTACCCATCAAGCTTGATACTATAAAACGTTATCCAATTTCTCCACCACTAAAGTAACATGAAATTAAGGGTGGACGCCAAAATATGACTAGTGTTCTATGCCAATGGATGTAAATTGATGTCAACCAAACTGAATCAGCACTGTGCTTTGGCGCCTAAAATATAACTATTCAGCCAGCAGAGTGAACACCAAATAGCTATAACTATCGTTTCATTACTTTTATATTATATAAAGATTTATGAGTATTTCAGTTAGATACATGTCTGAAATGTTAAACATGTAATGCAAAAATTTTCTGGAAATTGTGTATTCCGGAAAATTCTTGAGTTGTGATGAAAGAAAAAGGAGTACATGTGTAGGGTCTCAATGAAATTGAAGAAAGCATTATGGAAAGTTTATATTTGTAGATCCTTTCTACGTCAATTTTGATTATGCTTTTTAGTTTTTAATATTCTTTTATTATAGTCAGTTTGTTGGATGAAGTGATTAAGAGAGGGGAAAGAATGTAAATGGTTAGGTAGTATGGTCGAGATTGCAGTTAATGCAAAAAGGCCATTGTAATTTTAATTGATTTATTAGTTTTAGCTCTACAAGTCTCTACAAATGTCATTAGCAATATAAACATTTTAAATAATTATTGATTAATGTTTAACGTGTGAAATTACTCAAAATTTTCATGTAGATGACTGCTGCTCCCAGTTTTAAATAATAAGGGAAACTTGTGTTGTTTTGTCCTACTCTAAATAAACTAATTACCAACTTGTTATTGCAGGGATATGGAGCTCTTTACTTGATCACGGCATTTCCAGTCATTATTGGTATTTCTGTTGTGCTGATTCTGTTTTATAACTCTCTTCAGTAAATACTAGTGATTATGCATTTCAAAATGTTACCTGATCTGTATATTATAGTTTTTTATACTGGCTGATTAATGAAAATATAGATATTCAGTTTAATGTTGCTGACTTAAGTTCTTATTAGGTGGTGGTTTCTGTAATGAAGGATAGGAAATGGTTGTAAAGTAAAGGAATTTGTAAGGTAGAAATTTGAATAAAATATCATGGAATTAGAGTCAAAGGTTGATTTTGTTGTTTAAAACCCATGTTTCCCCTGCGTTGTGACGTGCACGTCCCCTCAAGTGTTGGGTATTTTAGAAAGATGTATTGAGCTTATAAATAATTGTATATATGCAAATGGGGAGAGTGAAGCAAATCTTTGTTAGACATGATGGTGTCCACGTTTTATACTTGATATAAGTAGGCCAAGTCTTGCGCCAAAGATGAGTCCCTCGGCTGCAACTATGGGTATGATTCAAGAATCTCCTAAAAAAACAGCCTTGGAGAAGAAGGAAAGCATTGAGAAGGAGAGGCAGATTTCTGTTGATCCAATATCTATGCAGCCCAAAACGGAGGTGACACTGTTGCCTCCCCCAGGAAAATTTGTAAGCTGCAGTCTCCCCAACTCGCCACGCTTTGAGTCGAGTTCTGCAAAGCATAAGAAGAAACACAAAAACCAGCCGTCGCCACTGACACGGCAGCAGTCGGTGGCCCTGGGCAATCTGGAGCGGCTGCGCATGCAGAGGAGCAAGTCATGCGGAGAAGGAAGGGTCTGCCAGCCATCCATTGATTTGGATCTGTGGCCCTCCTCCGCTGACAACGAGGCTGAGGAAGGCAAAACAAGAGGAGGCAAGGGCGATGGGGGCGGGGGCGAGGCCAAGGGCAAGAGCAAGGGAGAAGACAAGTTCAAATGCGGGGCGTGCTTGTTCCTCCCAGGCTTAGGCAAGGGAAAAGCAGTGCGAGCGCGCAAGGAGGTGGAAGAAGAACACGCAGACATAGTATCCCAAAGAGTGTCTCTGGAGAAATTCGAATGCGGGTCATGGAGATCATCAGCCATCATAAACTCCCAAGAAGATGGAGATTCTACCTCCAATCTCTTCTTTGATCTGCCTCTCGAGCTGATGCGATGTGCCAGTGTCAACGACGCTGAATCCCCAGTCACCACCGGATTTCTCTTTGATGCTGCTAATCGGAAAGGGGTTCCCAAAATTGGGAAATCCCACGAATCACGCCACGTTCGGTTTTCTACATCTTCACCCACTTCACCTTCACCTCGCCTCCGCAATCAAAGGGATGATGATTTCACTGCCTTCTTAGAGGCACAGAGCGCATAATAATTCCTTCCAACCTCTTTCTTTTTTTGTTTTTATTTTCCGATAAATTTTGTTTTTCTTTTACTATGTAGAGATATGTATCTATGTCATCAAATTGAAATGAAGGCCAACTTATTTGAATGCAATAGTAATAAATAAAAGAATACATACAACGTAACTATAGTCCTGTGTATAGGAAACGCTTGCAAAATGCATTAGTGTGGTCATTGGGTGGTTGTCTGCAAGACAGGGCCAATGGTTTTGAGTTCGAATCTCTTGACAGCTCCAGCGACCTGGCGCATTGTAGTATCCATAACATAAGGAACTCCATCAAGCGTGATTTGCGAGTCATTGAGAAATTGTTTGCAGGGTTCGCGGCGCTGGGCAATGGTCCCGTGATAGTGGAAGTAGCTAATACGGCCGTACGTGTCGTGCGTCGTCTTCCCCACCAAGCTCTGCGACATATGCACTCCAGTTGCAAACACGTTGCGCGGCTGCACCGCGTACTTTCTGTCCCTCCTACCTCTCTTCACATCCTTGTACACCAGCTTCTCGAATCCCCATTTCCTACACAAACACAACAATTAATGGAAGCCACCAGCTAGCGAGATGAATAATTAATTAATTATACCTAGAACGCTGGGGAGCGTCCTCGGAGAGGCAGAGGGTGCTGGACATGGGCATCTGCACCATGGTGAGCTGAGTGTATTTCGAGAGAGAATCCATGACGGCGTTGATAGTGCCTTTGGGGACAAATACGAATTCGTCCACATCAAAGAAGAAGATCCACTTGGCCGAAAACCGATAGCGGTGCAGGCAATCATTGAGCACCAGGAACTGATTGTGATAGTAACCGTCCAACTTCTCTTGGTCCCTCACGTCCTGCAGCGTCACGAATCCCTTTTCCATCCAGGGGCTCAGCACCGCCCTGAGTCCGTCGTGCACTCCGCCGGCGTCGTGTATCACAAAGTGGGACTTGGCCCCCAAGAGCCTCACGTGGTACGCCATCCACTCTCGCACTCTCTGCGGGCTCAGATTCCCGTACAGAGGCGATCCGCAATACAAATACTCGTAGGCCGGCGCCGATTCCCACTCCGCCTTGTAATCCTCCGGCCTCTCCTCCAACACCACAATCGTGTCGCTGCTGTTGATCCCGCCTCCTCCGTTGGTGGCCGCGTGTACCAGAAGCTGGCCTCCCGCCACCGCCGGACGGGGGAAAGTGCAGTTCACCACAACCACGGTGTAGACGCGGCCGTAGCCCCAATCGGGAAGGATCTTGTATCCGGCTGTGGAGATGCTCGTGTTGCCCGACACCCACTCGCACTCGTAGCTGGGCTTGCCGTAGACGTGGAGGGGCTTCGATGAGAGGCCCACCACGGCGAAACTGTGGGGGCCGCCTCGGTACGCCGACATCAGTATGAAGTTGTAAGCAGCCGAGCCGTAGGGGTTGAAAGCCCGCCTCACAACGCCGTCGCTGGAAATGTTGTCTCTGTTGATGTCCTGGAGGGCGGCGGGGGCCGACGAGGAATTCGAAAGGTCGGTGGGGGTGGAGAGGCAGCGGCGGAGATCGGAGGGGGAGAGGAGGAAGCGTGAAGGGAGGAATTGCAGGACGGTGGCGAGGGTGCAGAGGAAGAGGAGAGCGGTGAGGAAGAGTTTGAGCTCCGCTGCGCAGTTCCACGCCATTCCCACAAACATTCTCTTCTCATCTTTCTCTTTGTTAGCCGCCGCCACCATCTTCACCCGATCAACAATCTCTCGATCTCTTCTTTCTTCAGCTATTTCCTTGTGTGCTGGCTCTAGTAATATTCCCACTGGACTTTTAGGAAACTAAACCATTAGAATTGGTAAATGAATGACAGTTGCCATTTGGAATGATTAATATTCACAAACACAATTAGCAGTAATAATTAGTTGTGCGGTGCTCTGCGGTGCGCTGGTATCATAACATTCCCCGTAAAGGGAAGTAGATGCTCTTTGATTTACAATTCCAAAATCTTTTAATTAATTATTCAAAAGTTTTTGCTTTTTCCAGGGAAAGCTCGGTTCCATGTCCCCACACTCCTCCCTGTGTTTTGTTTCACATGAATTCAATATGCTGCCCTGGCTTCCATTTATGTTACTGTCGTCTAAATTAAATTAATTTTAATTAAAATATAGATTGCGTCTTAAAAATCATTAATAAAATGTCAATAAAGTTCGAAGAAATTTCTAGGATGAAATAGACAACAAGATATAATTAAGTATATTCACTTTCTTATACTACTAACATAAACAGTTTCTTGGACATAAAATATAAACGGTCTATTATATATTACTCCATCCGTCCCGCGAATCTTGAGACAATTCTTTTCGACACAAGAAAATAGTATTTAATGTGTTTAGGGCGTGTTTGATATTGGCTAATACACTGTATTAGCTAATTTAGTACAGATCAGTCTAGTGTTTGGTATTATTTAATAATAATGCGGATGACCCGGTTTAATCCCACGACCCAGTATTATTAATCAAGATTTCTTATGATTAATAATACCACCTCCCCTCTAAGATTAACTTAAACCAAGATATTCTGTATTTAGCCAGGATAGCAAACACCAACTCAGTATTAATAATCTGTCATTATCCACGCTAAATATCCTGGTTACAACTTATCTTATATAATCCTTTACTGAAAACCAAACGAGCCCTTAGTGTAATAAGTGAAAAAGTGAAAAGATGAACAAAGAAAATTATTTTTATCATATAAGAAAATGACTCAATATTCGTGGGACGGAGAGAGTATATGTTAATAACAATATATTAAATCATGAGATATTACACTAAATCTATTATATATATATATATATATATATATATAGGGGCGCGCTCCAGTGAGACCCCCTATTTTTCGTGTAACATAAGTACAATAAATAAGACATATAATACTAATGAACAAAACGTATATCTAATGAACAAGATGTATATACTGATGAAAAATAAAATTTAAAAAATTCGTAATGAATAAGACATATATACTGATGAACAGGGCCGTATATACTGATGAACAATACAGTATATACTGATGAATAACAAAATTTAAAATATTATGCTCCCTCCAGGATTCGAACCCTGCGAAAAAAAATCACCCTCCAGATACAATATCAGCCATAGGATTGATAAAATAAACGCACCAGATCGTGCCCTAGATCTCACTAAAATTAGGGGGTCCATTGGAGCGGCCCCCTATATATATATATATATATATATATATATATGTATATATATATATATATATGTATGTATGTGGGCTACCGTGAGAGCACATCTTAAAATAAGAAATAAGAGCAATTTTTAATGTATGAATTTTATGTAGAACACGTATGAATTTGCTGCATAAAGGTATGAATTGTGAAAGATAAATTTTTGCAACCTTTGGGATTCGAACTCAGGACCATAAATCCATCCAACAGGATTACGAATCAACCGTAGATCTTGAGAAGGCTAAAATAAGAACGCTTCTTAAAATATAAATTAGGAACCATTTTCAGCCCTTAGATCATCAAGATCTACGGTTGATTCATCACCTTGTTGGATAAATTCATGGTCCTGAGTTCGAATCCCAAAGGTAGCAAAAAATTATTTTTCGCAATTCATGCCTTTATACAATTTATTCATGCGTGTTATACATAAAATTCATGCATTTTTGCTGGTTCGTAATTCTTAAAATAAGGGTGGTTTATTGAATAACCGCCCCCTATATATATATATATATATATATATATATATATATATATATATATATATATATATATATAGGGTTGCGCTAAAATAAAACCCAAGCTTAGCCTATAAAATAAGACTAAATATAGACGCTTGATCTGTTTGTAATGGACGGCCAGATTTTATTGAGATGTAATATATGCCATAATTGCAGATTTGGAGTAGGGGATAAGAAAGTAATTACCATTTTTCTTTAACTATCATCTCCATAAATAAAGGGATCACGTTTCCATCATTATCTCAGTCCATAATCTACGAAAATGGAATCATCTCCATATGATTCGAATTTAGCACACCATGATATATTCATTTCATGAACTAAATTTAGCTATTAACTAATATTCACGCTATCATGAATTTATTTCTATATGATCCTTTAAGTCCATGAATTTTACATCTTTTCTGTACGAATATTTTAATGATACCTATATCAATGTTTTCGCTCCTTTACATCGTTTCTGTATGAATTTTAAGCATTCCATAATTCATACAAAATAATTCATACATAAACAAAAAACAATTCATGCAACCAGATTATCCCAAAACCTAAAAATTCATACATAAACCAAAAATAATTCACGCAACAGATAAAAATTCATACATAAACCTTTCATCTGTTTGAAATAGACGATCAGATTATGTTCATGAATCAACACGTATTTATTCATGCAGGGACTGTGTTTTGATTCATGGAGGGACTGTGTTTTAGTTATGCTCATGGATTATTTTGTTTTTCATAATTTTTATTTCTGGAATATGTACTTGAATATATTTTCATCTACATTAAGCTCTTTATGATCTCTTTCATATCATTGCAATTCATGAATTTTATATTATGTCTGTATGAATTCTTCACTTAAACAATGCTCATTTCTCTAAAATTTATGTTTTTTCATTTTACTTGGCAGAATCGTGACATAACATGAGTCATCCTAATATTTGAATTCATCATTCTTTAAGATGGGCTTCCAATGTTGCACTTATTCACTAAAATGTATAAATATTTATCTGTCAATCGATGAATTAAACAACTCATGATTTACATCAAATCTTACCAATGCATGAATTTAACTAACAGATGGTATGAATTTTTCCTGTTTCAGATTTAACTTTATGGAATAAGAAAATATTTCATGAATTTTTCCTGTTTCAGATTTAACTTTAAGAAATAATTCACGCCTCATCATCCCCAGTTGAACGCCGAACATAGCACCGCCGCCAAATCCAGACGCTGAGCAGCAGTGCCGCCACCACCACTGCTCACGCCTCTTCACACAACCTCACACCAGGTATATCTCTCACGCCTCTCACATCAGGTTTCTTCGTCATTCATCCTCGCACCACCCCTGTCCGCCGCTCCTGCACATAGTGCCGCCGCCAGATCCAGACGACGAGCAGCAGCGCTGCCACCACCACTGCTCACGCCAATCCATCCCCGTCCATTGTCGCGTCGTCCAGATGCGATTCAGAACCACCGCGCCACTCTTCACCAGAACGTGCGACGACAACCGTCCTCTACCGGTGCCGATTGTCAGGTGTTTCTGGAACAAAAAAACTTTTCCAAAAAAATAATAGAGAACATGCGATTCATCTCACCCGATGTATTACCCTTGGTCCGCGCCATTGTCGTCGCCTTGTAAACGGAATCAGAATATCACACTCGACGGAAATGGATGAACTTTAGGTTCTACTCCTCTACTGGTGCTCTTATTTGGTTTTAGAGAATATGAGAAGATGAGTTTTTGATTCAAATCTTCAATTCCCTAATTAATTGTGAGAGAATCGGAAAGTTGTGGGTGTAGATATGGAAGGTCAACATAATATGTCAATAATACCCTTCTGTGAAACAAACGTATGAATATTTTGTTTTATCTAATGAACTATGCAATCCACCTAAAAATTAATCCAAACCGTTGATTACCATATTATCTACGATCATAAATAAGTCTTATTTTATAGACTAAGGACAGTTCATTGAATAGCACTACCCTATATATATATATATATATATATATATATATATATATATATATATAGGGGGAGGATCAATAGAGAACTATATTTTCTGAGAGAATTGAGAATAACGAATAAATTTATAAATTTTACGAACAAATTAGCATAATTAATGAACAGATGTATTCAGTAAATATAGTGAAAATTTCGCCCCACTCAGGATTCGAACCCAGGTCAAAATCTTATTCATACGCTTCATTGATTTATTCATCGAAATTATAGGCTTATTTGTTATTTTTTCACGCATTCTCTATTCTCAAAATATTTAGCATTCTCTATGGATCTTCTCCCTATATATATATATATATATATATATATATATATATAGATTTCATGCTATTATTATCTTAATTTTTCATTCTTGAAATCAAATCTATTTACAATCATTCAATAAGAAAAATGAATTTATTAACTATAACTAAATTAATCTTTGATGGCTACATTGAAAAATATATTTGTGATTTTACCGCACTTTTCTACTAAAAGAAGAAGAATTAAATTTCAAAAATACTACGTATAATAATATATTAATTCATTAAAAATATATTAAAATTATCTTCAATTTTATATTAACCATGAAAAGAATAATTTTTCAATTTTTTTGATATTATATATAAATAGATTTTATTAGAAAAAAAAAGAAGAAAAAAACCTAAGAACCCTTGATAGCACAAGAAACATTGCCTAAGGGCCAAACCTCATCTAAATCTCTTAAAAAAATGAAATGAAAAAAACTCAGTAAGAGAAAAAAGAGTACACGTCTATTAAAAAGAGAGAAAAACAACCATAGAGCGAAACCCCATAACACATCAAAAACAAATTAAACCGCTAAAAAAAAGAACCCAACAAGGCCAGACTACAATGGTTCCAAATCCGAGCGCACCAAGAATTTGTAAAAAAAACCATTGAGCCACCGATTAATTAATACAATTATCAACTCTAATAATTTCTTAATGTGATGATCATAAGTTGTGTGCAATGCATATGTTTTATGTTAGAAAAAAATAATGTATTTCAATTAGACCAACGATTAATAATATGTACAACGTATATTCTTTCTTCTAATATATAGTACATACATATATATATATATATATATGTATATATATATATATAAGTATTTTAATTTTTATTTTTATAACGAAGGTATTCCTTCATATCATTAATCAAAGTGCTCCTATAAAAATATCTTCATCTATAAAATGTTGGTATAATTCGATCTTAAGACCTCCTTTCACATAAAAATATTCACCCCGTCAGTAATTCTGGCCCATTTACTTATCAATTTACATGTCTTTGTCCGGTTAAATCGAACTCAACAAAATTGAAAGGGAGAGCCGTTGAATTACCAAAAATAAAATAAAATAAAATAATGAGTGGGAGGAGATGGTGAGCCGTTTAATTTCTCGGAAGTTATGATATGAGAAGGCATCAAAAATTGAATTTTCAGATAATCCAAACCAAAGGAGAGGGAGCGCCGTTGAATTACTCCGAAAATTCAAAGGCATCGAAAATTGAAGTTTCAGATAAAAATCCAAACCAAGAATCATAACCTAATTTTCGGTTTGTTCCCGAATAAAACCGAATTTCCAAATTCGATATAGTTTGGTCAAGTGCGCCATGCAAACTCTTGCGTTAATTCGAACAAATACTTTTTTTCGTTTTACAAGAGGGTACATATCTTTAACTATTTTAATACGATTCACAAAAATATATATTTTCTATATTTTTTAAATATTATCACAACGCACCACGCTACAATAAAGTAAATTCATTTATTCATTCATATTATATCATTTAATATTTATTAAAACTCTTGTAACAAAAAATAATCCACACTAATTTTAAGAGCGTCACAAAAAAAATTAATTCATAAGTTGTGTGCAATGCATATGTCCTCGACCATTTACTTTTCAAATCCTACAATTAAGAGTGTCTTTTGATATCTTATTGTTTTTTTTTTTGTGCAACTATGAATATCATACAATGCAACAACAAATAACAAAAATTTCATAATTTTATTTTGTGTAACTACAAATATCATACGGACTCGGGGGGAGGGGCTGAAGCTCCCTCCCAAATTTTGAGTTTTAAAAAAAATAAAAAAATAAAAATTTAAATATAGATATATATTTTATTTTATATCTCTATATATATGTATATAAATAAGAAATAGAAAAAAAATATAATACATTATTTATAGTATATCCAACTATCCATATTAATTATTTGACATTGCACATTGATTTGTTACATTTATGTTATTTTTATCATATTCTTTTTCTTATTTAATTTTTAATGTTGAATTTGAGTCCATTCTAAAGTTAAAAGTAAAATTACTAATTATTAACAATGAAAGTTAGTTTATTTGTTTAAAAAATGAAATATATCTTTTTTAAAAGAATGCATAAAAGTATGTTTTTGCAACAATTATCTATTATATTAAGTGATTGTTAAAAAAAATGCATGAAAATGAAGTGTACAGAATGCTCAAAAAAATTTGTTCTGGGGGCTCCCGCCCCCGAACCCAGTGTAAATATCTTCAGACGTTATAGATTAATAAATTCAGCCCCCCTAACCTCAAATCCTGGATCCGCCCCTGCATACCATGCAACAATCATTCCTATAATTGTTCAAAAAAATAAAATCAAATTTTCTCCATTCACTATTCATGCAACAACAAACATTAAAATCTGCAACAACAGAAAACAAAGATACCAAAGATTTCACAATTTTTTTTGTGCAACTACGAATATCATACCATGCAATCACTTATAATAAAGATTTCACAATTTTCTTTCGTGCAACTACGAATATCATACCATGCAATAATCATTTGTACAATTGTTCGAAAAAAAAAATTATTCATTCATTACGTTTTTTTGTGCAACAACAAATATGCAACTGTGCAATAACAGAAAATAATATTTTACAACGTACTTAGAAGAATCACAGCCGTTACTTTTAAGGAAATAAATGGATGATATTGGCTTAGTCTTGTGATGCAGCCCAATGTTCGTCGTTAGTGCAATAATTGATGAAGAGGCCAATTGGAGATGGTGGAGTTGGCGCGTTGGATAACCCACGTTTGATTACGTGCATTTGGGTCGAAGTTGGAAGACTTTATTTATTTTATTTGCCTTGTTATTTTAGAGCCCAATAATTTTATTATGTTATTTTTGAAATTTAGGGAATAAGAGCCTTGTTTGGCTGATGAGGGTTTTATTTAAAGTTGTTTTCTTATTAGACTAGGTTTAGTTTTTGCCTATATATAGGGTTTTGTTGGGTGGCCGAAAATTATCAATCAAATTTGTGAGTTTATTTCTCTCTTGAGAGTTTTTGAATTCGTCTTGAAATTCCAAGACGAATTCATCTATTGACGTAACGGCGAGTCAATCAACCCTCGTCGGGTGTTATTCATCGTCCCCGAGTTGCTGCGTAAACGTCACGTTGGGGTACAGGGATTCCATTGCCTATATCATTCTGTGGGTTAGATTCAGAGGTTTTCGGATCTTCCATTAATTATCTATCGTTCGTTTCAAAGTCTTCCGTTTGCGTATTCGTTTGAACGGTCTGGCAATGATCTTATCATCTTGTCTTAAGGGGGTTTTATGTTAACCCAACTATATATATAGTTGGGTCTAGTGAGAACAATAATTTTTGTGAGAAATGTGAGAATCATTAAAATTATTATATTTGTAATAAAAATTAATGCATCGTTGTTAAATTTACTATACTTGAAAGAATTAATGCAGTCGCTATTAAATTTACTACATTCATAATAAAAATTATGTATTAAATTAAGACGTATTAAAATAATAAAACGTGTACATTTTTATGCAACGAAGGGGTATAAGAAATATGGATTGTAGTTGTTCATCGAAAACCATGGTCTCTTCCTTGGCCGGCCAGCTCCACGTCTACACTCCTGGGAGTATTAACAATAAGAATAAAGGTTAACCAAATTAAGATAAAAGAAAAGTATAGATAGGTAAAGTTAGAAGAAAAAGAGGTCGGTAGATATAATATGATATGATACGATTAATGATTAATGATTAATGATTAATGATTAATAATAACGAGGCAGTGTCGGTCGGGGTGGAGGAAGGACGCGTGTTTTGGTGGGCACGTGAGCAGTTGGTTAGTCCATTCTATCACGCCACATGGCTGCACCTGCACCGTCTTTCTCTTCTCTAATACAGTAATACTCCTATTTCATCTTTCCGTATTTGCGATGCTATTTCAAATAAATATTGCGATACTGACTCTCAGACTTTTAGTGTATCTGTTGTTATGTCTTGAACAGATTTTGGGATTTCAGCCCAATTTAGATATTTTATCTCAGTCCTACACAACCGATCACCTATATATACTTGAGATTTGTAATCTGTAATTCTAGCCACGTAAAAAAATCTATTCACTTTTTTGCTCGATGATGTAGCTAAATTGGTGAACCACGTAAATCTGTGTCTTTTTTACGTTTTCTATTTGATTGTTGAATTTAATCCTATTATGTCAAAATAGTATCTGTGTATGTTATTAGAAACACAAAAATGTGCACCAACTCTCTCACTGTAGTTTTTTTTTAAAAAGTGTTCGTTCTTATAATGAAACATTGACATTTATTATGAAAAATAAATAAATTATATGCATGTATGGATCTATTAATAGTGGATTTAATGTTTGAATTTAAATTTAAATTTATTATCACATAATCTGTTAAAATATCTATACTATATTAAAAGAGAGTTTTCAATTTCAAACTGATTTCAATATTAAGTGGAAATTTTGAAGTTATAATAAAATTGAAGGTTTATTTATGAGCTATACATCTTTTTTTTTCTTTTTCTTTAACTTCTTATTTTTTTATTTTATTTCTTTTTTAAAATTATGAAATTCGATTAATTACAAAATATTTGATACACATATCAAATTAAAGATCATGACAAGAGCTTTAATTTGATATATGTTATATAAATATTTAATTTAAAATATAAAAATTATATTTATTTAAAGATTAAAACTTAAGAAAATTCTCTCTCCTCTCTCCTCTTTTTTTTGAATAAATCTATTTTTTTTCAATTATCTTTTAACTTATATTGTTTTCTTTTTTCACAATATCATTTTTTATTAATATGAATTATTATTTATTATTTTTATTTAAACTAAAATATATTTATCTTAAATTATACTCCCTCCGTCCACCAAAAACATGCCACTTTACTTTCGGCACGAGTTTTAATAAAATGTGAGTGAAGTAAGGGTCCCACTTTAAATGTGAGTGGAATAGTGTGGACCATACTACTAAAAATGGATGTGGCATATTTTTTGTGGACGGACGAAAAAGGAAATTGTGGCATATATTTGGTGGACGGAGGGAGTAGTATTTTTAATTATATTTAGAATTTTTATATAATAATCAAATGATAATCAATTTTATATATAATAAAATATAAAAATTTTTTCGTGCGTTGCACGCACGAGTGCAAATACTAGTTTATTTTTAAAAAAAGGTAACAATGATATATTCTGAATTAAACAAATAATTATAAATATGATAATTATTATGAATAAAAATAATAATTCTTGTGTTGTGTAGCCATGATTAGGATGTGGCCAATCCATCAAATTTCGAATCAATTCTATCGAATTGCGAGCTATACGATTTACGATCTATTTAGATTAATCAGAAAATTATCAACTATGATCCTAAATGTTAGGTCCGGAGGGTCTTGAATAGGTGTATGGGGGGAGGGGGGGAATACACCTATAAGCTATTTTTGCTTCACAAGAATCAAAACGAAACTTCAAACACAAACTCACACAACCTGTTTTACTGAAAAGAGTTTTGACCAAAACAGGATTGACGACTGATACTGAATACTCTTCAGTAAGGAGTTATCAGTTAAGTCAAAGACCTTAACTGATACACGTAAGGCTTCAGTCGAATTTGATAAACAGAGATGTTATGAATCTTACTGACTATCAGAAGATAGATCAGTTAGAGTGATAACACACGCAGCGGAAAACTTTTGTTTCGTAATAGCCTGTGAGTTAAGCACGTTGTCAGTCTTTAGGTTTCTCTTTGCTATTAATCAGTTTTCAGTTTAAGAATGGAAGAACACAAGTAAGAAAGTAAGTACTGAAAACTGTAAATAACACAGAGATTTTTACGTGGTTCGAAAAACACTTCCTACATCCACGGTCTATTGATCAGACCAACAACTTCACTGGGCAGGTGCTTACGGGTGCACTGCAAACCGATGCTCGTGCTTACGGGTGCACAGTAAACCTGATCGTGTGCTTGCGGGTGCACACAACCGAAACAACTGAAGATCCAATCTTCAGTACCAACACACCTTGTTGGATTTCTCACTCCTAGCACACACTAGGTACTAGGACCTCACGGAGACAAAACACTTTTCTGAACTCCTTTTCGACACAAACACTCAATTCGGTAGGTTGAAAAGAGGTTTGAAAACTTGTCAACTAAACTACAAAGAACAGGTTCTTTGTAGTTAGTTTAACCTAGACTTTGGATAAACAAGGTTTGCCTATGGTCTAAGAGAATATATGTAATCAGCAGTGACTGATTTTTGGCTTTGGGATTCTCTTCTTCGATTCAAACTTTGGAGAGCTTCGACTCTGAGCTGAGTAATGATTTTGGCAGCGTTTCAGCTTATGTCGTTGAATCGGTGAAGATTGAAGTGATCCCCAAGCATTATTTATAGGAGACGTCTTGAATAGATCCGTTGGCGGAGAAGGTCTTCAAGATTTTTTCCATTAGAGAGTAATTTGAACTTGGGTTGAGGCTTCAATCTTCGAGGTTCCTTGTTTGGTGAGAACGACTACTTTGAAGAGCAGGAGATGCGACATCTCTAAAAAGGTAATCACCAAAAAGGAATGGCCTCTGCAGAGAAAGGACGATCCTGAGATCTCTTCATTTAATGCGGCTGTACTTCTTGAGTGTGTGGCTTCCTTTGAACGTTGGAGGTTCAGTCCGAGGAAGAATGTTTGACTGATACTTGACTTTAGTATCAGTCCGCTGATTCCACGTGGCTCGCATTAAGTAATCAGTCAAAACTGATTCTTCGACTGATGCTTCAGTCGGCAACTTCAGATTTCAGTCTTCAGTCCTTCTTTCTTCAGTCTTCAGTCTTCAGAATCGCAACTAAACTAGAAAAAGAACTCTAACACTTGAGTTCAAGCAGTTCAAGTCTATTACAAATGAAAACCTATTGATTTTGGTATAATCAAAACAAGAATTAGGATATTTCATTAAGTTCCCAACACTAAACTTTTAAGTTTCAGGTTGGCCCGTCGGGTTTGTTGAGCTTGAAAAATTTATCAAAAAAAATAGTTATTAATATTATATTTGTAACAAACAAATATACTTATGAATAAATGATAATTCAACATCAATTTACATACTAATTACTCCATCCATCCACGAAATGTTGTCATAAGGGAGAGAGGCACGAGTTTTAAGTAAAATTCTGGTATTTATTTATTGAGTAGAGAAAGTGACCCACAAATGAAGAAAATGAAAAAAAAATAATTAAGTTAGTGAGTAGAGAACGAGGCCCACATGTTAGTGAGTGGAAGAAAGGACCCATAAATCATTACTAAAAATAGATTATAACAATTTTTTATGGACGTACCAAAATGACAAATTAGGACAACATTTCGGGGACGAAGATAGTAATTTGCAACGCTTAGAGAGATAGAGATGCAAGCATTTTTTTAAAATGATTATCATTTTCTAGTTTTTACATTTAAATATTTTATGTTAAGAATTAGAGCATCCACATCCGTTGAGTCGGTTGGAGACTCATCCACAGATGAGTCAATTTCATTTTTTATTTCAAAAATTTCTTATGGTCGACTCATCCACAAATTGACTCATCCATATAAAAAATGGATGAGTCGGTTATGAGTCAAGGCCCTGCATTGGTTGAGTTCGGCTCATCCATATAAAAAGTGGATAAGTCTATTATGAGTCGATGCCTTGCACTGGTTGAGCCTGACTCATCCATATAAAAAGTGGCGCGTGCATTGCACGCACATGCACAAAATAACTGATGAGCCCGACTTATCCATATAAGTCGAGCTTGAGTCACCCCCCACCTGCGACTCATCCACAAATCGACTCGAGCCCCTTGGGTGAGTCGACCGATGTGGGTCCTCTTAGACAAAAAATGCAACAATGAGTATAACTTTCGAATGTTGAATCAAAATAATATTTCACAAATCTTTTTTTAAAAAAATCTTAGTATACTAATTTTCAAAAGAAAATAATGAAGTTTGAAATTCAAATAACAAAAAAAATTCATATAAATTGGTGCGGCGATATCTCGGGGGTGTATTACCAACCGGACCTCGCGGTGGTCAATTTGGGTGAGGATACGAAAGATGGAGTTGGTTCGACCGAGCCTCAATTGACGCTGACAACGACGAGGGCAGCAAAGGGAAATGAGAAAAAGGCAGCCACAGAGGAGAGGAAAAAGGCCGGCGAAAAGGAGCGTCATACATACACGCTTGAAGAAACTGACCTCTTCACGATAATTTGGATCAAAGAAACGAACGATGCCATTCGTGGTGTCAACCAAAAAGGTGATGCTTTATTGGGAGAAGGTGTTGGAGCGGATCAACGCGATGATGCCCGAAGCCGTTCATGCTCCAATGTTGGGAACTTAATGAAATATCCTAATCCTCGTTTTGATGATACCAAAATCAATAGGTTTCACTTGTAATAGACTAGAAATATTTGAACTCAAGTGTTAGAGTTCTTTTTCTAGTTTAGTTGTTGTTCTGAAGACTGGAGACTGAAGCCGAAGTACGGAAGACTGTAGATTGAAGTTGTCGACTGTTGAGGAATTAAGGCAGAGTCAAATACTGATATTTGACTAACCAGTCCAAGAATCAGTTACGACTGATTACTTAATGCGAGTCACGTGGATTCAGCGGACTGATACTAAAGTCAAGTATCAGTTAAACATTATCCCTCGGACTGAAGCTACAAAGCTTAAAGGAAGCCATGCACTCCAGAAGTACAACCGCATTAAATGCAGAGATCTCAGGATCGTCCTTTCTCTGCAGAGGCCCTTCCTTTTTGGTGATTACCTTTTCAGAGATGTCCTATCTCCTGCTCCTTAGTAGTCGTTCTTACCAAACAAAGGAACCTCGAAGATTGAAGCCTCAGCCCAAGTTCAAATTACTCTCTAACGGAAGAATTCTTGAAGACCATTTCAGCCAACGGATCTATTCAAGACGTCTCCTATAAATAGAGCTCGAGAATCACTTCAATCTTCACCGATTCAACTACATAAGCTGAAACGCTGCCGAATTCGTTACTCAGCATTCAAAGCCATTTCAAAGTTTGAATCGAACAAGAGAATCACAAAGCCAAAAATCAGCCTCTGCTGATTACATACATTCTCTTAGAACTTAGGTAAATATTGTATATCCAAACCCTAGATATAACTGATTACAGAGAACCTGTTCTTTGTAATCTAGTTGGCAAGTTTTTGAACCTCTTTTCAATCAACCGAATTGAGAGTTTGAGTTGTAAGGAGTTCAGACCAGTGCTCTGTCTCCGAAGAGATCTTAGTGCCCAGTGTGCGCTAAGAGTGAGAAATCCAACCAGGTGTGTTGGTATTGAAGATAGGATCTTCAGTTGTCCAGGTTTGTTGTGCACCCATAAGCACACGCCCAAGTTTGTTGTGCACTCGTAAGCACATGCCCAGTGAAGTTGTCAGTCTGATCAACTAACCGTGGATGTAGGAAGTGTTTTCCGAACCACGTAAAAATATCTGTGTTGTTTACAGCTTTCGGTTTTTACCTTCTTACTTGTGTTCAAACCTTCTCCAACTGAAAACTGATTAATTGCAAAGAGAAACCTAATTTCTAACAACGTGTTTAATCTCACAGGCTATTTCGAAACAAAAGTTTTCCGCTCCGTGTGTTATTAGTCTAACTGATTTATCTCCGGATAGTCAGTAAGATTCATAACATCTCTCTGTTCAACAAACTTGACTGAAGCTTTACGTGTATAAGTTAAAGTCTCAGACTTAACTGATAACTCCTTACTGAAGAGTATTCAGCATCAGTCATCAACCTAAACCTTACTAAACTCTTTTAACTGAAAAAGGTTGTGTCAGTTTGTGATTCAAGTTTTATTTTCAAAAATAGCCTATAGGTGTATTCCCTCCCTCCCATACACCTATTCGAGACTAGGGTTGCCACCGGTTCAGGAACCGCCGGTTCAGGAACCGCCGGTTCAGGTTCAAAAATTTCATGAACCTGAACCGGCGGTTTCGGGCCGGGCCGAAAACCGACGGTTCCCGGGCTTTTTCTTTTTAATTTTTTTTTTGTATTCTTTTTTATGAAATTAAATGATTTGTGATGAAATTTCAAAAATTTTTACTTTACAAGTGTTGAAAACTTTCAAAATTATTAAAGTTAAGTATTATATTATTAAAATTATTAAAATTATTCAAAAATTTAAAAAATTATTAAAATTTCAAAATTTGTAGGTTATTATATTATTTAAGATTTTTAAGTTGAGTAATTTCAAAATTATTAAAGTTAAGTATATATATATGCAAAATTTAAAAAATACAACATATATTTATAAGTTATTATATAAGTTATATATTTATAAGTTTTTTTTTTTTACATTTGGGTGAGGGGGAGCAATGAGGTTTGATCCCTAGACCTTATAAGTTATAAGTTATATATTTATAAATTATAAGTTATAAGTTATATATTTATAAGTTAAGTTGAATCCCACATTGAAAAATGTAGGATATGAATTTGATTTTAAAAAAATTAAAAATTCGGGTGGAACCGGCGGTTCAGGGTCGAAATATATGTGAACCTAAATCGGCCCTTAACCGGCCCGATGGTCAACGGTCCGGGCCAGAACCGTTGACCACCGGGCCGGTTCAGGTTCGAACCGCCGGTTCCGGTTGGCCCTTGGCACCACTATTCGAGACCCTCCGGACCTAACATCCAACATGTAAAGAGTCACTGAGGGCGTGTCACCACCAAAGTGAAAACTTTCTATTCAAGTGGTGGAATGCGTGAAAGATTTTATGAGGCAACCAAAAGTTTAAATCGTTGTATTTCGAGAGCGACATTCATTTGTCAAAGAGGGTAAAGATGTCGGAGACCAGCAATGTCACAATATCGGCTTCGGGCAAAAAAAATTCATCTACCAACCCAATAGGCAACAAGGCGACGAAGCGGCGATGACCAAGGGCAAGGGAACACAAGCTTCAATGACCCCCGCCGAGGTTTTGAACTTTTTGGGCGAACGCAAGCCAATCTCACCGCATTCACCGAGAGCAACAGGGAGAAGAACCGGCTCAAGTGCGAGGCTATGGATAATAAAATTCTCTTCATTGATACGTCAAAGAATGATACCGGAGCAGATAGAAATTCATGCGCAAAGGGTCGTTGAAATTTTATAGCATGAAGGGGCGGCCAAGAATTGGAGATGTCTGATCTTCATTATTTAAATTTATGTAATTTATTTATGTCTATGTAGGCCATATTTAAATTTGTGTCATTATCTTAATACAATCTCTTGATTTAAATTAAATTAAAAATAAAAATTCAAAATTAATTCATATAAGTCAGTATGATGAGCCACATCAATGCAACAGTCGGGGCTCATATGTGGGTCCGAAATATGGATGAATCAAGTGGAGGCTCAATTGATACTGATGCTCTAATTTTCTTAAATTGTCGATATATATTCGGATTAGCCTATAAATTTTAGGCTGAATTGATATTCCTACCCATGACGAGGAAGTGGCGAGTGCGCTTCATTAAATAATGATTAAATTTTGATTCATAAAAAAAATAGTTAAATTCTGAGAGTTTATTTTCAAGTCTCATATATGTTTATTACTCCCTCCGTCCACCAAAAGTATAGTACTTTTAGTGGGCACATAATTTAATAAAATTAGTGGTAATTTTTATGTAGTGGAGAAATGGTCCCACCATTTTTAATTATGAGTGGTTGAGATTGAATTGATGGTGTTTGTTTATATATATATATATATATATATATATATATATATATATATATATATATATATATAAATAAGAGTATTTGTAAGGATAAAAGATAAGGAAAAGATGTGGGTCCATGTTCAAAAAAGTAAAGTGCTATACTTTTAATAGACACTCAAAATAGCAAAAAAGTGTCATACTTTTCGTGGATGGATGAAGTAATATATTTTCGAGGATCGGATGTTGAAAAATAAATCGAAATATTACATATAACACTACAAGAAAACACGCGTATAACGACCACAAATTTTGGTCGTTAATTTTGCAGCCTTATCGATCGATTTACGACCGTTTCACGATTGATCTTTTTTTTAACGACCAAAATTTTTGGTCATTGATTAGTCCCTCCATTCCACGAATCTTGACACGTTTGGTTTCGGCACGAGAATTAAGGAGTTGTAGATTAGTGTTTTAAGTGTGTAGTTAATAAAGTATAAAAGTGATAAAATAGGAGAGAGAAGGTAATAAAAGTGATAAACTAAGAGAGAGAAGGTAATAAAGTATTCCCTCCGTCCCGCTATTCATAGCACGTATTCCATTTCGGGTTGTCCCACCGATATTGGCTCGTTTCTATTCTAGGAAATAATAAGGGGGTAGTTAGTGTTCATTAAATCACTAATTAACAGCCTAATTACAGCACACTCTCATTTAGTTAAAAACGCGTCTAACTAAAACGTGTTTGACTAAATCATGCTTGGAATTGGAATGGACGTTCGGATCTGTAAGATAGAGAAATCATTTCTATTTTACAAAATTCTTCAAGTCCGCCGCAGAGAAACCCTAAATCTAGAGCTTGAAGGTTTCGCCTGAAACCTCCCTCTCTCTTCGCCTGCCGCCTCTCGTCATCTTGTTTTGGTGTAAGCCGATGCCCCCTCTGCATTCCTCTCTTACCAATTTGGCCTCCACCATCGTCTCCCCCTTTCCAGAAATCCCCATGATGTAAACCTTTACCCAAAATCAGATCAATCTCTCTCTTCGTCCTCCGCCTTTCGTCGCCCGTTCTCTGAGAGTATTTTTGCCAAAATATGAGGGATTTAACCGAATAGATGTCGAAATATTACAGAGATTCATATGATTGAAAATGGATGAGTTCTTTGGAGACATGGATCGAGGTCAAGGTGATTGAAGATGGATGTAGATAACAGCATCACCTAGCTTTAGCCCAACAAGGTAAAGGCCCTCTCATTCCCTGTAGCCCGTGTACTCCTATGGTCTCCGATGAACTACCTGTATCATCTTCAAAACCTAATTATGATGCTTACCCCGATTCATTTTTCCTCTGTGAGGAAAACTGGCAACACAGGGAAATGAGTGATGGTGAGATGAGGATGATGAAGATCCTGCTTCCTGCCTTTTTTCTGGTGAGATCTACCCTAATCTGCTCTTCACGGTAGATGTATATGTGGCCGAGCCCTTGTTCTTAAGTTGGTATAGGCTGTTGCATGTGTGATTTGCAGTGTTTGTACTATCTGCTATGTGTGATTATGTGGGTCTTAAATGTTGTGCATGCTTTTAAATGTCAAACTCCTAAGAATCCTATCATATTCTAGAGCTTCTAAGGAAAACCGTAGCCTAAGAAATTAGTTTGGAGCCGTAAGATCAGGTTTTATTGCATTAGAATGAGCCCTGATCAGTCCAGATTTAATCCACCTGCCTACAGTGCTTTTACTGCATTTAATCCCACATGCTAGCCTTCTAATGGTAGATCTTTTTGACAAATCTAAGCTTGCAATCAAATGTAAATCAAGTTCTACAAGTTTTCTCCTCGGTCTTAACATTTCTTGCTCAAAGAACTAATTACCTCACCACTTTCACTTTGTTTTTTTGCAGCTGCCCAAAGTCGACTAATCGTTCTATGCGAACTGCTCCACTTTAGCACCGCTGCACTCATCTTCCCTCTGCCAGGTTTTCCATCTTTGCTACCTTGAAGGAGGAATTGGATGATAGTTGCTCTCTCAAAGGAAGAAATATCTTTTCTTCTAGCCATTTGTAGCTGTTTTTTAGTCTTTTAGGAGTTGTGAGATCTGCTGAATGTTGTAGGAATTGTACGAATCAGATTGTATGCCTTATTTATAAAGGGCTTTAGTTTATGCCCTTTGAAAAATTGTGGGAACTTTGCAATTTTCAATGAAAAAGCATAATTCAGTTTACTTTTTTCAATTAGTGGCGCCAATTTTTTAAAAATTTTTAGTCAGATTTCAATTTTCAGAGTACTTGACTCATTATGGATCAATTTTAAGTTTTTTTCAATTTTTGGCAGTTTTTCGATTTTTAGAAAATTATCCATGTAAATACAGGTTATTAAAAATAAAATTATTAAATAAAAAAATTAAATCTTTTTAGACATTAATAAAATAGAAATAGCTAATAATCCCCTTAATCACAAACTCAAAGATGTGGACCACACTCCTTATTCCTCTAATTTGCTTCTCCTTAATCTCTGTGCCGAAAAGTAACGTGCCATGAATAGCGGGACGGAGGGAGTAATAAACTAGGAGAGATAAGGAAATCATTATTACCTTATTTGGAAATGTGTCAAAATTCGTGGGACGGTCCGAAAAGGAAAACGTGTCAAGATTCGTGGGACGGAGGGAGTATTTTTTAATATTTTAATATTTTATTTTT
The DNA here is from genome assembly GCF_028751815.1 of Salvia miltiorrhiza. Classification (NCBI taxonomy): domain Eukaryota; kingdom Viridiplantae; phylum Streptophyta; class Magnoliopsida; order Lamiales; family Lamiaceae; genus Salvia; species Salvia miltiorrhiza. The sequence continues at coordinate 26,852,861 of NC_080391.1, forward strand.
TTTAACAATCGAAAAATTCGGTCGTTAAATTATTTTATTTTATTTTTATTTTTTAACGACTGAAAATTCGATCGTTAATATTTTTTAAATAAGTTTTTAAAAAAATATTTTTAAAGACCGAATTTTTCGGTCATTAAAATTATTTTTAATATTTTATTGATTCATTTTTTCGTTTTTATTTATTTTTATTTTTTGTTTATATATATATAAATATTTAATTATTTTTAATTAATTTTCTGTTTAATTCTTATTTTTAAATTATTGAGAATATTTTAAAAATGATTGTTATTTTCATAATATTATTCTAAAAAATTAGACAATATTATTGTCTAACAAAAATATGATATTATTTGCAAATAATATTTAAAATAATAAATCTTAATCTGAAGCAAATAATTATTAGATTTATTATTTTAAAATATTAAATTATTAGATTTATTAAATTATTAGATTCATTATTTACAAAACATTAAATTATTTGATTTATTTTCCAAATTAAATTTATTTGATTTATTTTCAAATAATTTATTATTTTAAAATAATAAATTGTTTGATTTAATAAATGAATGATATTGTATATTGAATTAGTGTTCTAATATTTGGATTTTTCATCATCCTGATGTGGATTTTCGGTTGGTTTTTTCTTCTGACCAGGTGATTATTGCTGACTGCTCATGGAATTCTTTGGGTTTTCGTGTGGCGGTGGTTCATGGTGCTTCGACTTATGTGGAGAGACGGCGGCTTTGGGCCGATCTTCTGCGTTTCACTTTGGGTAGTATGGTGATCATAGGCGACTTTAACGCTGCCAAGGGAGCTCACGAGAGAGTCAGCAGCCGTATGCCTGACCAGATTTCTTGCCGAGAATTCTGCTCGTTTATTAGTGAGCTTGGTTTTATTGAATCCTCCATTGTGGGTCTGCGTTTTACTTGGTCAGGTCGTCGTTTCATGCCAAGTCATGTAGAGTCTCTGCTTGATCGAGCCCTGTATTCGGATTCTTTCTCGGATTCTTGGTTCTCCGTTCACACTCAGAATCTTGCTAGGGTTACGTCTGACCATTCTCCTATTGTTTTGCAATGTTGCTTGCCTCCTCAAAGGCACCGTCGTTTTTTCAGGTTTCTCAATATGTGGGTGTCTCATCCCAGTTTTTTGAGCATGGTGGATAATTCTTGGTCTCAAGAAACGGAGGTTATGTGCCCGATTTATTTGGTTATGGTGAAACTCAAACGGCTTAAACGGGCGTTGCAAAGCTGGAACAAAAATACTTTTGGGCATGTTGACAAGTTTGTGACTGCCGCTCAGAAAGATTTGATGGATATTCAGATGAACATTTCTTCCCAGGGTTATACGGATGAACTTTTTGACAAGGAGATACAAGCACAGGCAAATATTAATGTGGCACTCTCCCAGAAGAGCAGTCTGTTACAGCAAAAAAGCCGGGTGTCTTGGTTAAATGATGGGGATAGAAACACTGCCTTCTTTCATGCTTCGCTACGTTATAAACATAAGCCTGGTAAGATTCAGTCTTTGATGATCGATGGTAATATGGAGTTGGATCAAGACCGTATTGGGGAGCATATTGTGGATTATTTCACAAATTTGTTTACTGATGATTCGGGTTCTGATGTTGACATTACAGCTATTGAGGCAGTTATTGAGCATGTAGTTTCGGATGACCATAATGCCATTCTTTCGGCTATCCCTACTGATGAAGAAATTTCTGCTGCTGTTTTTGACATGGATTCTAATAGCTCCCCAGGTCCTGATGGGTTTTCTGGTAAATTCTTTCAGGTTTGATGGGATATCATTAAGAAAGATATCTGGAGGGTTGTTCGCACCTTTTTTCTTGGGTCTTATCTCCCAACGGGCTGCAATTCGAACACCATGGTTCTCATTCCGAAGAAAAAGAATGTGGTTTCGGTGTCTGACTTGAGACCGATTGTCCTATCCAACTTTTTCTTCAAGATTATCTCTAAAATGTTGGCTGCCAGACTCAATTTTGTTGCTTCGATTTATGTCTCTCAGAATCAATTTGGTTTTATTCATGGACGCTCTATTCATGAATGTATTCTTTTGGGATCGGAGGGTTTTAACTGCATGCGTCGCACGTGGCGTGGTCAGAATATAGCATGCAAAATTGACATTAGGAAGGCTTTTGACACCCTTCGCTGGGATTTTTCTACTGAATGTGCTTCGAACTTACGGGTTCGATGGAAGATTTATTAAATGGATCGACATCATCCTCCATTCTGCCAGGTTGTCAATTCTTTACAATGGTCAGATTCATGGTTATTTTGGTTGCACGAGAGGTGTCAGGCAAGGCGATCCTCTCTCCCCCATCCTGTTCAGCATTGCCGAAGATGTCCTTAGCTCTTTGTTCATAAATTGTGTTGATTCTGGTCATCTGACTCCTATGTATATGACTCGTAATCTTCCTTTTCCCACTCATCTTTTATATGCTGATGATATCCTGGTTTTCTGTAAGGCTTCTGTTAGAAATGCAAAGACGATTAAGAAGATTCTTGACTACTATAGCTGGATGTCGGGACAGGTCTGTAGCAATGAGAAATCGCATATTTATTTCTCTTCCAAGACTTATGCGGTCTCAAAGCGCGCTATTTTGCGGGAGCTGGGTTTTGTGTATGGAAGGGCTTCTTTCACTTACTTAGGAGTGCCTATTTTTCATGGTCGCGGCAGAGCCTCATTTTTTTGACCGATTCATGATCGAATTGTGGCAAAATTTTCCAGATGGAGAGGTCGCCTTCTTTCCATGGCAGGTCGTCTTTGCTTGGTTAAATCGGTTATTCAGAGCTCGGTGACTCACTCTATGTTGGTTTATAAATGGCCGAGGTCCTTGATACATGAGCTTGATGAGAAGTGTCGAAATTTTATTTGGACCGGGGATATCATGAAATCTCCGTCTTGCTCGGTCACCTGGAGCCGCGTCTGCGCTCTTAAGGAGGAAGGAGGTTTGGGTGTTCGTTCGTTCTCTATTATGAATAAATGTTTTCTGATGAAGATGGCTTGGAAGGTTATATGTGGCAAGGGATTCGGATTCCAGATGCTTCATTCTCGCTATTTGGATGTATTTGGAAGGGTGATGTGTGATTCTGCTTCTTCTTCTGTTTGGTTGGGCCTAAGGGATGAGGTTAATGCTCTGGTTGATAATTCTTATTGCTATGTTGGTGATGGGACAACCACGAACTTCTGGTGCGACGATTGGTTGGGCTATAAGATCAATGAAAATGTCGAGTACCTCATTTTGTTGCGAATCTTCTCGGCCATTCGGTGGCTGACTATTTTTATGATGGTATTTGGCATTTTACTCAAGAGTTTATTAATAATTATCCGGAAATTATTGCCGACATCTTGATTCTCCCTCTTGGCAATGATAAGGACACTCGATTTTGAAAACCTTCTCTGCATGGCGCAGTTACTGCTGCTCTTGCTTTTTCTAATAATTGCCATAGGTTTCCCAAGGTTAGCTGGGGCTCTTGGATTTGGAGGCCTTATATTCTGGTGCGTCGATCTTTAATCTGCTGGAGAGTCCTTCATGGACGTCTTCCTACTTATGATCGACTGATCAGGCACGGAATGATTATGCCCAATCATTGTGTCTTTTGTCTCACTGCGGAGGAGACCATCGATCACATCTTGTGGTCTTGCAGTCAAGTTCATACTATTTGGCTGGAGTTTTTAACTTGGTTTCAATTCACTGAAGCTATTGTGGCTCCAGATATTCATAGTTTCCTTGTTCGAGCTTGGGGCCATAAGTTGAGTCCTCAGTTGGACTGTTATTGGAGAGCGGGTATCATTGGTATTTTATGGGCTATCTGGTCTCTCAGGAATTCTTGCATCTTTGATAATGCAAGGTTTGATCATAGACAAATCATTCGTCTCGTTAAGGTGTCTTACAAAGAAATGGAGAATAACTTTAAGCTTGGGAATATGAATAATTCTTGGAAAGAATATACTATCCTTCGGGCAATTGGAGTTGCTTCGCGTGCTGCACCTCCGATGGAGTTTATAGCGGTGCATTGGTGGCCCCCGACGTCGCCTTGGATCAAGGTTAACACGGATGGATCTGCGATGGGCTCCCCAGGAAACATAACTGCGGGTGGTGTTTTCCGTGACAACTTCAGTTGGGTCCGCGAATGTTTTCATTATAAGGGAGGGGTGGGGTTTGCTTTTGAAGCTGAACTCCTTGCAGTCATTAAAGCCATTTTGATAGCTCATGATCGGGGCTGGCATCATTTATGGATAGAGTCGGACTCAACGTATATCGTTCATTTGCTTTCAGAGCGTTCTACGGCTGTTCCTTGGGCGCTTTGTGGCTTCTTGGAACAAAGTTTTGAGCATTCTTTCTAGTTTTCAACTTCAAGTGTCTCATATTTATAGAGAAGGAAATAAACCAGCTGACATTATGGCGAACTATACGAGAGAGGAAGGGTGGTGGCCCCATGCCATTGAGGAAATTCAGGTTGCGGTGAATCTGAACATGGCCACTCATAGCCACATCCGGCGGAGATGATTGTTCGAATGGTGCGGTTTTTGCTCTGCTCTGGTTGCTGGGTTGTGGTTCTGGTTCAGCGCCGGAGTTCTTCTGCTCGGAATCAGAGGATCTGCATCACGCTGAAGTCTGCAGTTCTTCTTGTCGGTGGAAACTCGGCTGGTCTCAGGAGATTGCAGTCGTCGGCAGAGATGGTTGCTGGCTTTGCTAGAGCCCGACGGCTGTGGAGTTCGGGAACGTCGGTGTCTGCTGAGTTGGTCCTTAGCACCAGGCCAGATACTGATGATCGGGTTCGGCTCGGGAGTTTTTTGTTTTGGCTTCGAACTTTGGCTGCATCTTTATTTGGCAACGATGGTGTTCGTCATCTCGTTTTGCTGTTTTTCTCTCTTTTAGTTGTTGTTTTTGTTTTTATTTTTCGTCTACGTTTTTGCGTTTTGGTAAGCAGGGACTATTTAGGGGCGATGGTTCGGCCGGAGCTTCTAAAATTTTCCTACTTCAGCTCCCAACGCTTTTCCCTTACGAGTACTCTTTTTCCTCGCTTTGAGGTTTTGGCTCGGCCCTTAGTTTGCTCTCTTGTGCACTCAAGGGTTTTTCTCTTTTTTCTCTTTTCTTCTTTTAATAAAATCCCTAATTTAATAATAATTGTATATTGAATTATTTTAAATCAAATAATAATAATAAATCTAATAATTTAATAAATCTAAACAAATCGAATAATTTAATAATTTATTACGATAATAAGATCATAACCCATAATCGAGAAATATAGACGAAAATTAAACCTGAAGTCCCAAAATCACTGGAAAAGTAAAAAGCTAAGCTGAACAACTTGTAGAACACTTCATCTTTTATGTTATCATTTCATTCTGGTTGTTACAATGAGAAGAAGAGGTATTTATGGAGATTACATGAACATGGGTAATTTAGACCTTTTAAATCATCACTTACTCTACATGTACAAACACAGATAGCTATCATTATCTAACGGAGAAAGAGGTCGCCGGTGATGGCACAGAGGATGCGGCGAGTTGGCAGGAGAGGACGCCGTAGCGTCGGACCAGAGCGGCGACAACCTCGGCTTTAGAGGGGTCTCCGACAATCGCAAGGGAGGCGAGGGTCCCCAACAGAGGAAGCGCGGCGACACTGTGAGCAAACTCCAGCAGCGGCGGCGGAAATCTAGAACAGAAGAGAAGAGAGAGCAGAGTCGATGTTGACCTGAATCGAAAGGCTAGGGCTCGATCCATGAGCAGATGAAGGACTTTAGTGGTGCTGCGATCTCCGGCCAAGGGAGGCGCGTCGACATCGACCCCGGGGCAGTGACCGGCAATTTCAGACGAAGGAGCTAGGGCTCGACATTTTCCCTTCGATTGTGTGCTTTCAGAGAGGAATTAAAGAGGGAACTGGGACGCAGAGATAGACAGAAGGCAACTCAGGCTAATCCAAGCAAATCACGTAGTCCGACGCCTACGACGAGTCGACGAGGCAATACGTGACGCCACAAAGAAGCGCCTCGAAGTCCGGCTCGGGATCCACCTCGGCGGGGGTGGGGTGGAGGCCGACGGCGGCGCTCCTCCAGCAGGGCGGTCAACCCGCCGATTTGAGGCGGCGGTAGCAGCCCCACGCGGTGTTTCAGGGGGCGGCGACCTAGACTTCGGGCGAAGCAGCAGCAGCTCCGGGCGGCGGCGTTGCTTCAGCAGCGGCGACGTCGGGGTGACGGTGGTTCCAAGCGTGGTAGTGTGGCGCGACAACGATCGAGAGCAAGAGAGACGAGAGATTTGTGTGGGTGTGTTTCAGCGATGGAGAAGAAGAAGGGGCGTTGGCTCAAGCAGAGAGACGCCGGCGTGGAGGCGGACGGCGCCGGTTCGCGCCGATCGAGCATTCGCTGGCCTCAGGCGGCGGCGGCAGAATCGAGAGAAGGGATGGAAATGAGCTCCGTACTGGGTGTGTGCGTGAGTTTGGTTAAAGAGAATAAAAGAAAACAGTGAGACAATCATGTATTTTAATTTTCAGAATAAAAGAATGACATGGATTAAAAAAAAAGAATAAAAAAATGATATGGATTAAAAAAAATAGAATTTAAATTACACTGTGGCATCCGGCATGCCACGTCACATTTCTGGTGGTCGGAAAAGAGATGCGGGATATATTTGATAAAACCCTGATAGTTTGAGGGTTTAGAGAGCATTTCAAAAGTTTCAGGGTATTTTTGATAAAACGGGTATAGTTCAAGGTTTAATATGATATTTACCCTTTTTTAAATGCATAGTTGAGTGAAGCAGTTGCATAATGTTAATTTTGTTTGTGATGGAAGTTTCAGTAAAATTTTAAATGAAAAGAAGTTTGAATGTATTGAATAGTTGAATGAATTGCATGGTTACATAGTTGGTTCAGTGCATATTTGCCTAAGTATGTTGCACAATTAGTTTGATTACAATGTTGCATTGTTGCATAGATGCACAGTTGCGCCTTGCATGAGGCATTGTTTTATGTTGCATTGTTTCACAAGTAAATGCATAGTTATGGTTTCCTATCTCTTGTAGCATACAAGTTGATAATGCTTTTGTTGTTGCACAGTTAAATATGCCTCGCGTAAAGAAAACATCTGCTAAAATGGTTAATCGAGGGCATCCAGATGGTACATTTTGATTTTTCATCCATTCGTATGTAGAAATATGCTAATTAATTCAAGTATTTCTGCAAGATGACAATGGGGAACGACTAGAGGAGTTCATATTCGAAAATGCTTAGTCCTAACAATTGTTATTGCATAGTTGCATATATTTTGATTGCATAGTTGATATCTTACTTGCATATATGCTATAGTGGTTTATGTTGCACAAGTGAAAATTTTAGATGCATAGTGGGTAAGTTTTAATTGCATAGTTGAAATCTGAAATTGCATAGTTGCTGTAGTGTCTTGTGATGCATAAGTGAAAAATTGTGTGTCTTTAGCACATATCTTTTTTTATTATTATTTTGCATTAATCCAGAGCGTATTTCAGCATTTATAGTTACATAGAGTAAGAGTTAATAATGCTTTTGTTGTTGCACAGATCACTATGCCTCGCAAAAAGCAAGCATCTGCTAAAATGGTTAATCGAGGGCGTTCTGACGGTATGAAATGCGGGGTGCATCTGAATATTATCAAAATTTCGTGTTCGTACCGGAGGAGAAGATGGAAAAGATATTTGGATGACTTTGGGTTTGAATAGTACACTGTGTCGAAACAAATTATGTTTTCAAATATGATTACGTATGACAAGTTGTTCTTAAACTATTTTATTAACATTTACATGAATTTTCTCATTATTTTATAAATCACAACTCATTTTACATGTGTTTTATAATATGTGTTATATTTTTTGGCAAGGTTAGATTGGAATGAACAATGATTCAAATTTATTTATTAAAATATTAGATACTCGAAAATGTGCATTACTTCATATCTACTATGAAACTGAAAGCTTAATAACATTAATTATATGCATTTCAACATAATTAAGTTGTCTGTGCATTTCCATACAGTAATATGCAATTGTGAGCCACTTAAATAAAATAAAATAATAAGAAATAAACAAGTAAGCATTTTCAATTCCAACTATGCAATTAAAAATGATACACATATAAAATTTCGATCCAAACTGTTTAATTCAACTATGCAAAAAAAAAAAAAAATATCCGTATGCAACAAATTCATTCATGTATGCAACAAATCCATTCAACTATGCAATTGACATATTCGTATGTGCAATTCCGACGTTTTGCAGTGCATTTAATTAATTATATTTGTAATTAGATTATGCAACTCAAAGATAATATGAACAATAATTGAAACAATAATACTTCAATAAGAATTGATATTATGAGTATGGAAGAATAAAGAAGACTTGGAGAAAGAGTGAGAGAGAATTAAGAACATAAAATAAAAAAGCCGGAAAACCTAGATGGAACGTACAACAAAAATAAATAATCCTCTTTCATTAAAAAAGAATATTCTTTTCAACTTTGACTCATTATTTAAAATCTTAAAGATTAAAAACAAGAAACACGTACTACACTTCAAATTCATATCCTATAACTAATTAAGAATATTGTAAAAGTCAAAAATAGCCTTCCACTAATTAAAAACTAAAAAAGATGGCATATTAAAACTAAAGGAACCAAATTATGCGGTTTTTTAAAAAATAAATCCTAACCACTAGATCTAAAATTTAAAAGGTTAAGATTAAGTTCCTAATTCTCATTTTAACAGAGATTTTTATTGGAACCTCTTCCTATATATATATATATTGCTATATGTGAATACTTCATCGGATGTATATATATATTCTCTTATATGTACCTATGCATCCACATGATTAACGATCTACATATAAAGCTAATTACTGCACTTATTTTATGTAAGTTAGATTTAATCTTAATATATATATATATATATAATTAAATATATTTATTAATAAGTATTGGTAGAATAAGATTATATTATTTATATATATTCATGTGCATTCATTAAATTTAGCATATTTTAATTACAATTTTATAATTCATCTTAGGAACGGCGCGCGAGACTTGATTATTTAATTGCGAGATTTTGCACAAGAAAGGTTAATGTGGGGTTATTACGTTGCATTTAACATTTATCCTTATTATACGTTTTACTCAATTTATATGTGTGAGAAGCAGGCAGAGCCTCCGGGCTATGAGACAAAAAGTTATAGCCTACGGGTTATATGAGACAGAAAGTTATAGTCTACGGGTTATATGAGACAAAAAGTTATGGCCTTCGGGCAATAGAAAAGAACAGACAGTTTTTATTGCACTTATATTTTGTTGTGATTCTTATAATATGGATAAATGCATCCCCCACTGAGTTTATTGTACTCACCCCAAAACAATATTATATCTTTTCAGGAGACGACTCGGGTGATGAAAGGCGGGAGTGTGATGATGGTCAAGAATAAAGAAGAAATAATGTTTTATTTTCATTTAGAATAAAGACTCGGTTTATGATGTTTATTTACTTTTCTCAGTTGGTTTTGGGTTTTAATTTTTAAATATTGAAATCTTATTTGTTTTTTTTATCAAAGTACTTCTTTTTATTTAATAAGAAAATTGGGGCGTCACACAGCCAATGGATCTATTCAAAACGTCTTCTATAAATAGAGCTCGAGGATCACTTCAATCTTCACCAATTCAACTACATAAGTTGAAACGCCGCCGAATTCGTCACTCAACATTCAAAGCCGTTCCAAAGTTTGAATTGAAGAAGAGAATCACAAAGCCAAAAATCAGTCACTGTTGATTACATATATTCTCTTAGAACTTAGGCAAATATTGTATATCCAAAGCCTAGGTATAACTGATTACAGATGATTACAGAGAACCTGTTCTTTGTAATTTAGTTGGCAAGTTTTCGAACCTCTTTTCAACCGACCGAATCGAGAGTTTGAGTTGTAAGGAGTTCAGACCAGTGTACTGACTCCAAGAGATCTTAGCCTTTGCGGAAAGGCATGGTTTTGTCTCATTGAAGCTAAGAGTGAGAAATCCAACCTAGTGTGTTGGTACTGAAGATATGATCTTCAGTTGTCTAGGTTTGCTGTGCACCCGTAAGCACATGCCCAGTGAAGTTGTCAGTCTGATCAACTGACCGTGGATGTAGGAAGTGTTTTCCAAACCACGTAAAAATCCCCTTGTTATTTATCGCTTTCAGTATTTACCTTTCTTATCTGTGCACAAACGTTTTATCAACTGAAACTGATTAATAGCAAAGTGGAACTTAAATCTTGACAACTCACTTAATCACAAAGGCTATTTCGAAACAAAAGTTTTCCGCTGCGTGTGTTATTAGTCTAATTGATTAATCTTCGGATAGTCAGTAAGATTCATAACATCTCTCTGTTCAACAAACTTGACTGAAGCTTTACGTGTATCAGTTAAAGTATCAGATTTAACTGATAATTCCTTACTGAAGAGTATTCAGTATCAGTCATCAACCTAAACTTTACTAAACTCTTTTATCTGAAAAGGTTGTGTCAGTTTGTGTTTCAAGTTTCATTTTTAAAAATAGCCTATAGATGTATTCCCCCTACACCTATTCGAGACCCTTCGGACCTAACATAAAGCCAACCATCAACACCTTGGTCTCAAAATATGACGTAAAAAAATCATGAGGATATTTACTATTGGTTCAATCGCAATTCGAAACCAACCTAAAATATCAAATTTGTACCAAGTAAAACCTTGAATGCGTAAATTAGATGCCACTAAAAGCAACTTTTTATAATATGACTTGATGTGCCCATTCGACCCTCCACGCGCCTTCAACTGCAATAACCTGAAATGTTAAATGTGAGATGAGCATACAGGGTATACTCAGTGTGGGTATCATGCAATAATTTTCCAAGTTAATAAAATGGTAATACATATGATCTGATGTAATATTTATAACTGAATTTCACACAGTGGCATACCAAGAACTTTAATGTCTTGGACCCATTGAGCGGGCCCCTGGCGACTGAGGTTGCAACCATAACTTTAACATGAAATCGCATTGTGGTATACCAAGGACGGTGAAGTCCTGGACCCATTGAGCGGGCCCCTAGCGATATAATTTAACTCACATATGATAAACACATAATATTAAAATGGACAAGAATTAATCACAACATGTATTAAAATAAATTCCACACCTGAAGCTTGAACTTGATAATTAACTTGAGCAATTAAAATCAAGAGTTAAGTCCTAGTCGCGCCGTACCTAGTCAGATAATTTTAAAGGCCTAATCAAGCTTTAAAAATAATTTAAATGAAGCTTAAGAAATTATTCTATAAAATCATTTGTTCAAATAATGAAATAAATAAATAGTGGAAAAAATATTTTGAGAAATCAGCCAAATGTTAAATTTAGAATCAGGCTCAATTTATAATCTATTATAAACTCAAATTATAATTTATTACAAGTGATGAAAAAATTTAATCAACGTTAGAAGTCCCGTTAATTGAAAGTCAGCCCAATTGCTAAATATATGTATATAAGGCCCATAATTAAAAAATAAATAAAAAATAAAACCTAAGCCTACCAACAAAGCCCAACCTCACTTCTCACTCATAAATATCTCTCTCACTAGGGACGGCAATGGATCTTGGACCCGGACCAGATCCGTGGATTCAGATCCGTTTTTCAGGGTCTAGATCTCAATTTTAAGGGTAAATATTACTTTAAACCCCAAACTATTTTTGCACTATCAATTATATCCTAAACTATTGAAAATAATTTTTTAAACCTTGAACTATCAATTTTGTATCAATTGTACCCTTTATCCATTTTTCATCCTTTGAATTTTTAATGAGTAATGCATATAATCACGTCGTTTTATATAATATAGGTCAAAAAAAGAATGATTCTAAATACATTGTGGTATTCTGTGGGGCACGTCAAACTTTTGAAGCTAAAAAAATGAAGGAATGGTATAATTGATACAAAATTAATAGTTCAAGGTTTAAAAAATTATTTTTGATAGTTCAGGATATACGCGAAAATAGTTTGTGATTTAAAATGATATTTACCCCAATTTTAAAAACGGATTTGAATCTGAATCTAAAAATTTCAAATTTGGATCCGACCCAAATCCGACCCGTGGATCCGTTTTATTTAATATATATTTTTATATTTTATATTTATTTTATTAATAATATTAAATATATTAAAAATTTCATGTATTGCATGAATGTATTTTGTGCAATATTTTTCATTATTAAAATTAGATGTTCATTTTGTGACTCTTTTTTTTTTATTTAATTTAAAAATAATAGATCCATGGATCTGAATCTGCGGACCCGTGGATCTAACGAATCTGAATTTGAATCCAAAATTTTTAGATCCGTGGATCTGGATCCGGATCTAAATCTGATAAATTAAAACGGATCTGAATCTGGTATTGATGAGATCCGGTCCGGATCCGACCCGTTTCCATCCCTATCTCTCACCCACTCTCGTTCAGCACACACACTTTCACATAAAACACACACTCATACCTCAAATACTCACAACTCACGCACACACGGACAGATGCACCCCCTTCCTCCCTCGCGCCCGAGACCGGCGCCTTCGCCGGAAATCCGGCACTCTCTCTCTCCCTAACCTCCATCTCCTCCTCTCGCCTCTCGCCTCTCCCTCTTCCAGTCGACGGCAGCGGCCGCCACCGCCGCCCCCGCGTCGCCAGAAGCACCGCTCAGCCGCCGCTTTAACACTCCTCTCACTCTCGACCGGCAGCAGCAGCAGAAAACGTCCACCTTAGACGCCGAGCCGCCGTCCCCTGCTCCCTCTTCCCGGCTCGACTACAGCCATTCCCCAAAACTCATTTCAAAATTTCTTATGCTATTCTAATTTCTAATTTCTCTTATGTGATGAAGAAAAACTCCTTTTCTCATGCATTGGGTAAATAACTAGAGATTGATACGTACAAGCTCTGTTTCTTTGATTTTGATGTATGGTGTTGTGTACTGGATTCAATTTTGATGTAGAGATTGCTCAAGATGGTTCTTTGTGTTTCAGTTAGGGCTGGGAATCGGGTCGGGATCGGGTACCCTACCTGAAAAAATCGGGTACCCGACCCCGATTAAGCTAGAAAACCGCTACCCGACCCCGACCCCGAAAATTAATCGGGTACCCTAATACCCGACTCGGGTACTCGAGTCGGGTATTCGGGTACCCTAAATTACCCGGTCAAAATTACAGTTTTCAGGTCAAATTGTGAAATCGGGTATTTTCGGGTATTAGGGTACCCGAATACCCGATTTTATTAAAAAAAAAAACGAAAATGTAACTGCGTACGAAAGTGTAACTGAGCACAAAAAAAAACGAAGATTCAGAAAAAGAAGAAGAAGAAGAAGAAGAAGCGGCGTCTGCTGGGAGCTCGGAGGCGGCACGGCTGCTGGGGGACGATGGAGGCAACTGCGTGGCTGGGTCGACGACTCGCGACGCGACGGCGGCAGGCTGCAGCTGCGTGGCTGGGAAGCGGGCGGGACTCGGACCTGACTGGGGACGACTCGCGAGAGGCCGCCGCTGGGTCGTGGCAGCCGACAGGTGGCGGGTGGGACGACGGAGGCCGGCACCGGCGCGCCGCGCGAAGAGGCAGGGGGATTAGGGCGGCCGGGAGTTCAGCAGCTGCAGGCCGTTTGGATTTGGAACAGAGGGAGGCGGGCAGTAGGGAACAAACTAGGGCTAGAGAAGTGTTTTGAAATTGATTAAATTAATTAAATAATTTAATATATATTTAATAAAAAAATCGGGTAATTCAGGATCGGGTATACCCGATACCCGATTTTTTAACATCCTAAATACTCGAACCCGAACCTGACCCCTAATTTTTCGGGTATAGGGTACCCGATACCCGATTTTTTTGGGTCGGGTATCGGGTACCCGATTACCCGATCCCGAAATTTCCACCCCTAGTTTCAGTTGAATTTCTGGGGATAAGAAGAAACAGATGGAAATTTTGTGTTTACTGTGAAAAGGTGTAAATGAACTTGACTTTGGCAGAGGAAATTTCAAATGAAAAAAAAAATGGTAGCTGTTGGGGAGAGAACTAAATAAATATGGTGAAAGTAGGGATGGCAATGGATTCGAGACCCGGTCCAGATCTGTGGATCTAGACCCTTTTTTTCGGATTTGGACCTTGTAAAATTTGGACCCGGCGGATTTGGACCGGATCTGGACCACTCTCTAAAAAACCGGATCTAGAGTAGAAGATATAAAACCCAGATCCGGTCCAGATCCGGATCTGGACCCGGTAATATTAAATATATAATATTTTTATTTTTTTAATTTTATCCAACCCTAAAACATAAACTTCTAACTTTACAATTCAATTTCAATTTCAAAACCCTACTTCTTCCCACCTGCGCCGCTCGCCTATCCTCCACCCGCGCCGCTCACCCAACTTTCGGCCGGCGGCCGTCCACCTCCGGTATCAGCCCCTCCGGCCTTCCCCACCCGAGAGGCTCTGCTGCAGAGCAGGTTCTCGGCATGAGCAGAGCAAAGCAGCGTGAGCAGCAGCGCAAGGCAACGCCAATCCATCTACGGCCGCTCCATCTCCGTCGACCTCCGGTCTCGGCCCTTCCCCCACCCGAAATCTGTGGTCTCGGACTTGAGCGGAGGCTCTGCTGCAGAGCAGGTTCTCAGCGTCATAGCAGCGCAAGGCAACGCCAATCCATCTACGGCCGCTCCTCTCCGGCCGCTGCTCATCCTCTCATCAGGTAAAACCTTCATTCAGCTTTACTTTTGTTAGTTTTACGGCCCAAATTTGTGATTTGTTAGTTTTCTAGCAAGAATTGGTTTATGCATTTTGGGTGGCATTAACATTCAGCATATCCTAGGAAAAGTTAGTGCGAATTTCTGTCCCCATTTGAGCATAGTGCCTTCATTTAGTCACTGTTAATTAGAATAGAAGCATAATTATTTTCGCAAATAGCTATGACTTATTTCTCATTATATCTTGTTCTTAATTTTTGTAGGATGTTGATGATGTCGAAAGTAGCTGTAATATGAAAGACATCTTTGAGGATTACAGAAATTGATCGTTTCAATATTAGAATTATTATGTTCTCATTTTGGATTATTTGGTTTTAAATGAATTATGATGTTCTTATTTATTTTGGATTGTTTAGTTTTAAATGGATTATGGTGTATTTTGTATTCTTGAATGATTGTTGAAACTTTAGATAATTGTTATGATTTTTATTTTAATGTTTAATTAGCATAGAATTTATTTTTTTTAAAAATAATATGGATCCGGGTCTGGACCCGAGATCCTGTGGATCTCATGGATCAGAGTCTGGATCTCATTTTTCTGGATCTAATGGATCTGGACCGGATCTGGATCTAAGTAAAAAAACATGGATCTGAATCTGGACCAAGAAGGATCCGGTCCAGATTCGGCCCATTGTCATCTCTAGATGAAAGGTTCGCTGAGACGTGGCTAAACAGATTAGGGGTGTATTACACGTTATTCACTCAGCAAAAATCTATATATATATAAAAGTAAAATAAGCTCTATCCTACGTGGCGTAATAGAATCAGTCGATTCTTATTTTCCTCAATTCTCATTCATTCTTATTTTTTCTAAATTTTTAATCAATAAATTTCTATATATCTAAATTTCTATTTATCTAATTTCGAACCTATCATCAACAAATTTTTATATCTTATGCATTGATTTCTGGCGACAGCAAAATCTATTGTTCTTACTATAATATAAATTATCTATTTATTAGTCTACGTAATGATATTCATTCAATCGAATTGGTTTTGGGAAGAAGGAGCTGCGTATTATGATTATTTTTATGAATCAGTGTTGTTCTTTACTTGCATTTGATGATGCAAATTCTTAGACGTGATCAAACTTAATTTTGTTAATCAATTTACTACCTCTTTCAATGTCTGTCTTTTTCCTTGGCAAAATAATTTTCTTGGCAAAATAAATCTTATCCTACGTGGTACCGTATAATCACTTCATTCTAATTTTCCTCAATTCTCATTCATTCTTATTTATTTATATATTTCTAATCAATTTTTTACATTATAGCAAAATAAATCATATCCTACATGGCATCGTATAATCACTTCATTCTAATTTTCCTCAATTCTCATTCATTCTTATTTATTTATACATTTCTAATCAATTTTTACATTTAAAAATTATTAAATAATCATATAAATTTATAGATAAATTCTATACTATTAAATAATCGTATAAAATTATTAGATAAAGTCTGTATTATTAAATAATTGTATAAAACTATTAGATAAATCCAACATATCTATTTAATTATAAATCCTACATATATTATAGCAAAATAAATCTTATCCGACGTGACATCGTATAATCACTCTATTTTAATTTTCTTCAATTTTCATTCATTCTTATTTTTTTCTAAATTTTTAATCAATTTCCATATCTAAAAAAATTTATATTTGTATTTTATTTTATTATATAATATTAGTTTAAGTTTATCACATCATACTCACAAATCAATGTCTGTCTTTTTCCTTTGCAAAATAATTTTCTTGGCAAAATAAATCTTATCCTACGTGGTACCGTATAATCACTTCATTCTAATTTTCCTCAATTCTCATTCATTCTTATTTATTTATATATTTCTAATCAATTTTTTACATTATAGCAAAATAAATCATATCCTACATGGCATCGTATAATCACTTCATTCTAATTTTCCTCAATTCTCATTCATTCTTATTTATTTATACATTTCTAATCAATTTTTACATTTAAAAATTATTAAATAATCATATAAATTTATAGATAAATTCTATACTATTAAATAATCGTATAAAATTATTAGATAAAGTCTGTATTATTAAATAATTGTATAAAACTATTAGATAAATCCAACATATCTATTTAATTATAAATCCTACATATATTATAGCAACATAAATCTTATCCGACGTGACATCGTATAATCACTCTATTTTAATTTTCTTCAATTTTCATTCATTCTTATTTTTTTCTAAATTTTTAATCAATTTCCATATCTAAAAAAATTTATATTTGTATTTTATTTTATTATATAATATTAGTTTAAGTTTATCACATCATACTCACAAATTAATATGTATATATATAATACATTTATATATAGATGTATTTACTTAAATAATTAACTGTATATATATATATATATATATATATATATGATTGAATATGATTTCAAATTTGACGATGTTGTTTAAAGTTTGAGACGAGATTATTCTCATAACTTAATTATAGTTTCACAAATTCTAGACAAAATGATACTTACAAGTAAGTTATAATCTTCAAGCTCCATACAAGATGATGCTCAAAATTCAAATGTGGTATTTCAAACTCCAATGAATGTGGTTTTCAAAATTTTGACGTTCAAATGCTGCATGTGGTTTTTAGAGCTTCATATGATTATCTGGTCTTATTAGGTCCATATGAGATTATACTCAGATGACATATGTTTAATTAAATTATTTCTTATTCGTCAAATTTAAAGAATTTGAACAAACTTAATAATACTCCCTCCGTCCTCCAAACATCTTCCTACCAGAGGATGACACGTGTTTTAATAAAAGTTAGTTATGCATTTGATAAGTGAAGAATGAGTCTCACAAAAAGTGAAATTGTAAGAGTGATAGTTAGTGAAAGTGGAGAACGAGTCCCATAAAAAGTGAAATTGTAAGAATAATAATTACTGAAATTGTTTTCAAAAATAGGTTAGGAAGATATTTTGGGGACGAACCAAAATAGAAAAAAACAAAAAAAAGGAAAATGTTTAAGGGACGGAGAGAGTAAATATTATCGATATACGATTAACAATAAATGCGACACATCAATCATACATCATATCATACTTCAAATTTACATTTTTTTTTCTTCTAAAATATTCAATCCCACATCAACTTTTTATAAACTTCATCAAATGAATATTTATATAAAAATATAGTTCTATTAGCACAACCTACATTTAATTGAAAAAAGTGATTAAGATTAATATTATTTCAAATATTGTATTACTAATTTAATTTGATCACATCAAATTAATTAAAGAAATCATTTATATATAAACTATTTCATATGCTATAGTAATAAAAATAATTATAAATAATGACATAAAATAATTCCCGTCGAATTTCGACAGGAAGAAGGAGCTGCGTATTATGATTATTTTTATGAATCAGTGTTGTTCTTTACTTGCATTTGATGATGCAAATTCTTAGACGTGATCAAACTTAATTCTGTTAATCAATTGACTACCTCTTTCAATGTCTGTCTTTTTCCTTTGCAAAATAATTTTCTTGCCAATCATGTGAATAATAGCATAATATTTGATAATTTATTTACTTACTCTAAATATAGGAAATGTCGACGAATAATGAAGCTATTCGTTTGAATGCCATCAAGTCAAAAATACGAAATAAATATGTGGTTGTCAGAATTTTGCATTAAAAACTTTCAAGTAGTGGAAAACAAGCCTAACTTCAGCATGCAAAAATCAATCATGAGTGGAAAATCGGTTTTAACCTTCCCGCTCCTCTTTCTTTTCCTTTTTGTTTTCGTTTTAGACGAGTACTCTTTTTTCCTTCTATGGTTTTTCCTATCGGGTTTTCCGTAAAAAGATTTTAATAAGGCTCGGCCCTTAGTCTGCTTCTTTTGTGCTTTCAAGGGTTTCTTAGGTTTTTCTTTTCTTTTATATATAATCGCATTATAATAATGTGTTATATGAGGATGGATATATTTCATCTTTTACTCTATCATGTTTGGCTTGGGACTTCGAAACTTACTTTTTTTTTTCTTTTTTTTTTTGAGGGGGAGACATAAGTTGACTTTTAAGCATCAAAAATTTCTAAAATCACCATAATCAGATTGGATTGGTGGAAGTGTCTAAAATTAGTTTCTTACAATTAGCTTCTGAGTTGAGAGAATTGTTTGACTAAAAATTAGTAAAAATATAGTATTTAGTTAACATCTTTTACTTTAAAACAAATTTATTTAATCCTTTATTTTAGTGAAAAAGATTCATCAAATAAAAAATATATTGAATAATTACAAATATTTATATGTTTTCATTTATTCCCGTCGATATTCGACGGGTTACCGACTAGTATAAGTCAAAATCTAAATTTTTATAAAAGTATGTGGGCTGATAAAATTTAAAATTATGGGCAAAAATGGGCCTATGACACACCTGTATAATCTTAACTCAAAAATTTAACTAGGCCCAATCTAAATAGGCTGAATATATATATATATATATATATATATATATATATATATATATATATATATATATATATAGGGGAGGGCTACAGTGAAAACACTTCTTAAAATATAAATATAAACGTTTTTTAATGTACGAATTTTATCCAACAGGGTTACGAATTCATCAAACATGGTTACGAATTGTGAAAAATAAATTTTTGCTACCTTTGGGATTCAAACCCAGGATCACGAATTCATCCAACAAGGCTACGAATCAACCGTAGATCTTGATGATCTAAGGGCTTAAAATTGTTTATATTTTATATTTTAAGAAGTGTTTTTATTTTAGCCTTCCCCTATATATATATATATATATATATATATATATATATATATATATTTAATTAGGCCCAAAATAAATTAAATAATCCAGAATATAAATTTCAATAATTTTAGATAAAATCTATAGTTCAAAGTCTTATATCTAACTAGGGGCACGACTAGACAAATTTATAAACTGAACATATAATGAAATTTTCAATGACTTCAAAATAATTAAAATTCAAATAAATAAATTAATTTCGGTTTCGGGCTATCACAGTGCAGATGCATATTGTTGTCGTGTTTGAGAAGGATGAATATCCCTAAAACCATGAATTTGTTTTATTACTATAAAATGACCCCAAACCTCATTAAAACCCAGTGAGAGAAAGAGTGTTTGGTCTACGATACATAACATTGCTTGTGATGAAAATTAAACATAGAACTTTTTTAGAGTATTAATGTTCCACGGCCTAGTGAGAGGTCTTCCTTCTTGGTCCGATAGATGATAAGCTCCTCCACCCAGCACTTCTGTGATTATGAATGGCCCTTCCCAATTAGCTTCAAATTTCCCTGTTGGCTTCAAGCGTCTGCCTTCTTCAAGACCAAGTCGCCCTTTTCGAACCTGCGCAGACGCACTTTCTTGTCGTATCCCGCTTTAATTATGCTCCTGTATTTAGCAATCCTCTGTCGAGCCTCTCTTCCCTTTGCACTTTGATCAAATCCAAGTCTAGATGGCGTTGTTCCTCATTCTGTACTATAGTTATAAAATTAAATTGACCAAATGCTAATTAAAAAAATATATATAACAGATACTCCTTTCGTCCCGTTAGAAGCGGCCACGTTCTTTTCGGCACGGAGATTAAGAAATTGATTGTTATGTTTTAATTAAGTGTTGTCCACCAAAATTAAAGAGTTAATTAAGTCTTCTTCTCACTGCATCCGTTCCATTTTCTGGCCGCTGGCGACGGTGACGCCGTATCGGTGCTGGCGCCGGCGACTCAGATCGCAAACCAAATTCCACAAGAAATGAAGCAAACCAGATCAAATCTTGCAAAAATCTTCAAGAAATGAAGCAAATTCATGCGCAAATCTTCAAGCAAACAACCATAAATGCTTTTATCCTTGCAAAGTACTCAGCAGCAGCAGCATGAAGAACCAAATCAAGAAACCAATCACACACACAAAGATCAGATTTTCACCATGATTGCCACCGTGTTTCCGCTTATACGGAAGCCTCCCAACCTCAAGAAACTTCGCTAGCTCACTCCCAGATTCGGAGGCCCGCTCAAACTGGATTTGAATCTTCTTCAAAACCTCCGAATCCCCTCCCCCTCACCAGAAATCTGTTGGCTAAGTTATAAATTGAATTTCTAGAGTCATAAGTTACATGGGTGAATATGAATCATCTACCTAGTATTGAATGTATTTATGAGTTTTCATTTACTCTTAGATGCTTCGTATGCCTAGCTTACTAGTATAAATAAGAGTCTAGTTGCAAGTCCATGTAACTCACTCCAAAAATAATACAATCAATCTGTTTCTCCAAAATATTATCTCTCTCATTTATCCTACAAATTGGTATCAAGAGCCAGTGTTGTTAAAAATGGCCAACAACATTATGGCTTCCTCCCTGCCTCGTTTCAATGGAGAAAAGTTCGATTATTGGAGCAACCTAATGAAGTTATGTCTTGAATCTCAAGACATATGGAGTGTCGTTGAAGATGGCGTCAATCCACCCGACGATGAGTCTCAATTGACTCAAGCTCAACAAAATCTCTTGAAGAGCACAAGACAAAAAGATAGAAAAGCTCTTTTCCAAATCTATCAAGCAATGGAGATCCATGTTTATGAGAGGATCTCAAAAGCCAAAACTGCTCAAGAAGCATGGAAAATTCTTGAGACGACTTATTGCGGTCAAGAGCAGGTCAAGAAGGTTCGCTTGCAATCCTTGCGAGCGGAATTTGAGAAGTTGGAAATGAAAACCAACGAGAAGATTTCCGAATATTTTACAAGAGTAACTTCTCTTGTAAATCAAATGGCGTCAAATGGAGAAGTCGTGGAGACTCAAAAAGTTGTTGAAAAAGTTCTTCGCAGCCTACCAACCAAATTCGATCATGTGGTTGTTGCTATCGAGGAATCACAAGATATTTCTTCAATAGCATTGGAAAGCTTACAAGGAAGGTTGGAAGCTCATGAAACTAGGATTTCTCTGCGAAATCCTCAAAGTGCTCCTCAAGATCAAGCTTTAAAATCTCAATTTACCTTCTCGGGAGGCCGTGGCAGTAACCATGGACGCGGTGGAGGACGCGGACAAGGAAAAGGTGGAAAATCTGCTCCATCCACCAAAGACTCCGAAGAGGCGGAAAACAATGAGAAGCGTGGATCTTCCTATCATTCTCAAGGAAGAGGAAGAGGTACTTACAAAGGTAAAAAACCTTACATCGAATGCCATTTTTGTCATAAACCAGGACATAAAATAAATGATTGTTGGGAGAAATATCCAGAGAAAAGGCCACGTGAAGCTGGTTTGGTGCATGAAAATGAACCAGAAAATTCTGAAACTTTGTTGATTGCTTCTGATAGAAATTTGGGCAATATTTGGTACTTGGATAGTGGAGCCAGCCGACATATGACTGGCAACAAGAGTTTGTTTTCATCTCTTGTTGAAACTAACGGTGGACAGGTTACAATTGGTGATGCAAAATCCTACAAAATTCAAAGTGTTGGAGAAATTGCATTCAAAACCAAATGTGGAAAAATCGAGAAGATGTCTGAGGTATATTATGTACCAGGATTGCAAAGTAATTTGTTGAGTGTTGGACACTTAATGAAAAAAGGTTTTGATATTCACTTTGCTGATGATCTTTGCATCATGAAAAAGAGAAATCGAATCGTAGCAAAAATTGACATGGCTTCGAATAATTTGTTTCCTGTCAAACTTGATGTTCTTAATGCTATCACCTCAGTTCCAGTCCCATCACTTGGAGGAACACCAAGTTCACAAATCCTTGAGTTCGAAGAGAGAGAAGATGGTGACGAACCAAATGAATCACCTCAAAATGGAGACGGTGGCAGAAATGATTCTCCTCAAAATTCACCATCACCCTTGGCAAGAAGAACAAGAAGTTTGAGAGATCTCTATGATGAAACGGAAGAGATGGATGCAACAAATCAAGTATTTTTTGCATTCTTTGCTGGCGAAGATCCAATTTCATATGAAGAAGCTTCAGAAGAAGAAAAATGGATTCAAGCCATGCATGAGGAGATCAATTCAATCGAAAAGAATGGTACGTGGGAGCTAACTGTTTTACCTCCAAATAAATCTCCAATTGGTGTTAAATGGGTGTTCAAAACAAAGACCAATTCAGACGGTTCAGTCAACAAATACAAGGCTCGTTTGGTTGCTAAAGGATACAAACAAAAGGAAGGTGAAGATTTCAATGAGGTATATGCTCCTGTTTCTCGACTCGATACCATTCGCTTGATTATCTCACTTGCCGCTCAAAATTGTTGGAAGTTGTTCCAAATGGATGTAAAATCTGCTTTTTTAAATGGTTATCTGCAAGAAGAAATCTATCTTGAGCAGCCTCCAGGTTTTGTCAAAGAGGGCGAAGAAGATAAAGTGTGCAAGCTCAAGAAGGCGTTATACGGGTTAAGACAATCTCCTCGCGCATGGTATGGTCGAATTAATGAATATTTCATTAAATTTGGTTTTGAAAGATGTCCTCATGAGCACACACTTTACATCAAAAGAAATGACAAGGGAGGTTTTATGGTGGTGAGTCTTTATGTTGATGATCTTATCTTCACCGGAAACGATGTGGAGATGTTGACAGATTTTAAAAGCTCTATGATGAAAGAATTTGAGATGACTGATCTGGGAGAGTTGCATCATTTTCTTGGGATTAATGTCCAGCAATCGACGTCGGGAATTTTCATTTCTCAAGAAAAGTATGCAGCTGAGATCTTAAAGAAATTCAAAATGGAGAATTCTAATCCTGTATCAACTCCTTGCATTACTGGATTAAAGCTCAGCAAAAATGGTGAAGGAAAACTCGTGAATACCACCATGTTTCGAAGCTTGGTAGGAAACTTGATGTATTTAACTGCCACAAGACCTGATATTGTCTTTGCTGTAAGCTTGATTAGTAGGTTCATGGAGAAGCCCTATTCTAATCATTGGGAGGCAGCAAAAAGAATTTTGAGGTATGTCAAAGGAACACTTGATCATGGCATCTTTTATGAAGCACAAGTTCCTATCAAACTTGTTGGGTATTCTGATAGCGATCTTGGTGGAAGCATTGATGATTCTCGAAGTACCTCAGGTTATGTTTTTAATCTTGGAAGTGGAGCTATCTCTTGGAGTTCAAAGAAGCAGCCGATTGTGGCACTTTCTACTACCGAAGCGGAGTACATCGCAGCTTCTTCAGCTGGTTGTCAATCTTTATGGATGAGAGGTATTCTAGAGAGTTTGAATTGCAAGCAGCCTGGTCCGACAACTCTTTTTTGTGATAATAGCTCTGCTATCTCTGTGTCCAAAGACCCTGTTTTGCATGGAAGAACGAAGCACATTCGTCTTCGTTTTCATTTCTTAAGGGAACTTGTTAATGAAGGTGAAATCAACATTAAGTATTGTCCAAGTCAAGAGCAACTTGCAGATATATTCACTAAACCACTTGGAGGACCATCTTTTGCAAGAAATGCTGCTGCTTTGGGAGTCATGAGCAAATTCAATTTACGGGAGGCATTGTTGGCTAAGTTATAAATTGAATTTCTAGAGTCATAAGTTACATGGGTGAATATGAATCATCTACCTAGTATTGAATGTATTTATGAGTTTTCATTTACTCTTAG
The DNA here is from genome assembly GCF_028751815.1 of Salvia miltiorrhiza. NCBI lineage: Eukaryota > Viridiplantae > Streptophyta > Magnoliopsida > Lamiales > Lamiaceae > Salvia > Salvia miltiorrhiza. Next base: position 26,877,293 of record NC_080391.1, read on the forward strand.
ATGCTTCGTATGCCTAGCTTACTAGTATAAATAAGAGTCTAGTTGCAAGTCCATGTAACTCACTCCAAAAATAATACAATCAATCTGTTTCTCCAAAATATTATCTCTCTCATTTATCCTACAAAATCGAAGCTGAGGCGGTGAGTTTAGATCTAGGGTTTGTGAGAGAAGGGCGGCGCTGTGGCTGGGGAAACGAGCTGCGATGGTCGTCGGTGTTGTTTGTGTTATAAGCGAAGTAGAGGAGGGAGAGGGATGAGGCAAGGTGGTGGCCTTGTCGCTGCCATTCGCCGAAAAATTCAGGGAAAGGGGGGCGGCGTCGCGTGTCTATATTCTGGGGAAGAAGAGGACGAGGGATAAGGGAATCAGGGGGCGAGGCGGCGGCCGACGGCCGGCGCTGCTGTCGTCTGCCGGAGAAGAAGAGAGAATGGGGAGAGGTTGTGTTGGGAAGGGGGGGCTGACGGGCTGAGTGTGTGTGTATGTGTATTTGTGTGTGTGTTAACTTAAAGAGTTAAGTTTAATTAATTAAATTAATTAATTGAATTTAATTAAATTAAATATTTTCATTTTAAGAAAGTGGCCACTTTTAATGGGACAAACCAAAATGAAAATATGGTCACTTTTATTGGGACGGAGAGAGTATTATATTTATATTTTTGCTTTTATCAAATATACGTATAATGTACGTTCTTTCTGCTAGTTGTATATAAATTAGTGAACTTTCAACAAATTTTTATTTTGCACATGAACTTTAAAATTAATTTGCATTAAAATTACTCAACTATAAATTTTTTTTCCTCATTTTGCATACTAGTCCATTTTTTGGCCAAACTTTGTGCTTGAAACGAAGTTGATTGCATCCAACTATGCAATACAATGTTAGTTATATTTTTTCACGAGGTCATATATTTATTCCACATGAGCATATTTATGTCAATTAAGCATATTTGTGCCATATCACCTCATCAAAAAATAGGTAAATATGTAAAATGAGAAAAAAAAATTAAAGTAATTTTAATACAAATTTTAAGTTTGTGTCTATGATGCACGGATTCTTCAAAAATTAGCATGTACGGCGAATCGAATTCTTTTAGGGTGCGATTCTCTCGGATTCTCGTCGGATTCGCACCCGATTCGCCACGTGGCGTATCTTTTAAAACAATTTATAAAAATAAACCGGATTCGCAAATTCCATAGGTGAAATTCACGTATCTCGTGCACGAAAGGCCTACACAAGGTTATTTTGATAATTTTATTTTCAGTTATGACTTATAAATTGGATAATAATATTTGAATCATTATATTGCTGCTCAATTAACTTATATAATTGAAAATGCTTAATTTTTGGGTAAAATAAAATGTAAATTACATATAATTAATGTAAGAAAATTTAAATTGTGTATATTTTCTAAGCATTATATATCATAAAATTTTAATAATTAGATGTATCCTTGCCGAATCGCACCCTATAATTTTTAAAAACCCGTATCCCCGTACTCGTATCGTATCGCCCCCGCATCCGCATCCCCGTACCTATGCAACATAGGTTTGTGTACGAAATGAGAATTTATTAAAAGTTTAATAATTAATTTATGTGCAATTAACTCTTTATTAAAACCGGTGTCCTCAATCAAAACCATGGTGGGTTGAAGGAGTATTTCATAACGCGCGGGTATTGCTATGAATTGAAGAGGAAGAAAAATATTGTGAATAAAAGGAACGATACGCGTATGCCACCATTAATATTAGCAAATCAAATAATTAATGTAGATCCGAACAATCTCAAACCAATTCTTGAAAGGAATTACATGCAAAAAGCAACCCAGAAAATTACAGATTGTAGAAAAACACAATAGAAATAGGTCTCAATTGCCAATACATTGGTTTTCTAAATATAGATGAGGTGAGCAACAGTTTGTGTTAGTAAAGTGTGATATTGGGTAAGAATAATGTTAGGCGTAGGCGGCAAGACACGTGAGAAATGAATAGGAATTTGAATAGAGAGCTGATTAATTGTAGAAAAAGAAAGAAAGAAGCAAGGAAAAGATGAAAGAAGAAGAAGAAGAAGAAGATAAGAAAAACTTATAAATGATACCCCACAGCACATGCAGCCTTATCTGTCTGGCACGCCACCTTTCTTTCTATTTCATCTTTTCCTAATATATATGATATGATATGATATCCACCAATTAATAATCATAAACACAAGTCAACCAACTAGTTGAGTTGAGGGGGAAGATACATAGTAATAGCATAGAGGCCAAGACCAATAATTTAGGTACGGTATAGATGTTAGTATGTATATAAATGGATGAATATATTATATATATAGAGTGGGCAGGTTGTTGGGGTTCCTAATGAATTAATTAGAAAGGAGAATTTGAGAGTGCCTGGGACAGGTGAGCAAATGGTCGTTGGTGAGGCCGGCGGCCTGCATGAAGGAGTGTATGACGGTGGGGCCCACCTGCCGGAATCCCCTCCTCACCATGTCCTTGCTTATGCTCTCCGATTTCGACGTCTTCACCGGAATCTTCTGGCTCCACTTGTACGCCGTCGCTATTGCCTTGTCGTTCACGAATCCCCACAGATACTTATCCAGCGATCCCACTTCCTTCCAGATCTACATTCAACTCGACAATAATTTTTAATTCCAAATATGCATCCACTACATTAATTTATTCATTCAAACAATTAATTACCTGGAGGATCCTCTTAGCGTTGTCCACCGCTCCTCTCACTAGACTCAACTCTATACGATATTGGCAGCTGATGCCATTCATCTTCTTCTCCGAATACTTGGAAACCGCTTCCACATCGAACCCTGAGAATGCATCCCTAAAATCTTGTCTTTTCTTCAGCACCGACGTCCAGTCCGATCCAACTTGAGCGCCCGTCAAAACCAGAAGCTCAAACAGCATTCTGCACCGCACCATTAATTAATTAATTACATTTCCTTTTTAATCACAAGCTACAATTAGTAAGAGCAAGGCGACCTACTCGTCGTTATGGACGGGCACTCCCCATTCTTGGTCGTGGTAAGCCACATAGATGGGGTCTGCAGCCACCAAGTTAATATACTCCATAAAACAAGATGAAGAATATGGGTATGAGGTAGTAATGAATGAATGAATAGACATATATACCTGAATTAGGGGTTATGAAAGTGCATCTCTTATCGTTAATATTATTAGCAGCAACATGATCGAGAGTAGGCTTAGACGACGACTTGGTGGTCCTGCCGTAGTGAGCGATGCGCATTTTCCTCTGCTCATGAAGGCTGGCAACCTGCTCTCTTCTGGCCGCTGCAATGCTTCCTGCCTCATACTCCACAACGGGAGTGTAGCTGAAGGTCTTGGACTTGTTGAGAGATTTGAGGCGGGGATCGATCAGAAATACTTGAGCGGTCGAGTTGTTGCGCCTTTCTAAGAGAGGGGCGCGAATGTTGGAGCCCTGCTGCTGCAACTTAGACTTGAAGGAACACATGTTGATAATAGAATTGGATGATGATGGATCAAGTGTTGAGGATATATATATAGCAATGAATCCAAGTAGAGAAAAAGGTGGGTGTTGGTGTTGGGGTGTAGGGACAAGTTGTAACATGGCAAGGTTGGGCATCTGCCGCACACTCTCACACAGCTTCTCTTTTGCCAGCCATGCACCCTGCGTGGCCCTAGCTTATTTCTTTTTGTTTAAATTCTTAAATGAGTTGAGGAATGTATTTTCCAATTGGGACCTACTTGTCACGTTCATTCAGCCTACCCCCACTTCAATTACGCATTAAAGCCCATGTGCTCCCTAAATACTTACCATACATCTTCCCTTTTCCCTACTAATTAACTACCATTATCATACTAACTACCCTAGCTAGCTAGCTCATGTGTCATGTCACACGCCCCCTAACTAATTCATTTCCTTTACCCTGGCCTCTAGCTATATCATCATCATCATCATCATCATGTAGTATAATTTGTTTAATATATACTTATAATACCTCGGTTTCCCCGATTGCAACTACAATGAATCCACCTTTAACCATCTCTGGTTACTTAATTAGTAAATTACTACTGCTATTTACACTATTGAGTATTGATTCATTTCTGAGAAGAATTAATGTTAATAATTAGTGATTGTCTCACTGACAAATATAAAGATGAGGGATATTCGTTTTGGATGAAAAGGGGAACACACCATGTGCTTTTACAAAAATAATGGCTTCAATCAATAATGTAATCTCTCTTTCAAAAGACAAAAAGCACGACACATGAGTGGATCACTCCCCCTATTACACTTCATTTTCACAAATCAATTTATCATTTATATCTAAAACATATATATGCACCCACCTATCTTCTTCCTCAAAAAATTACCTTCTTCCCCTCTAGCTCTCGCAATTTTCACAAGAAAAAAAAAATTGTGAATAATTGAAGGAATAAATCGGAAGAGGTTGGTATATTATTATTATCATAAGCTAGTAATGGGATTTGGCAGTTGCACATCTACCGCATATTAATGCCAGGTTTTGGCACATTTGGTTTTCCCGCCTAATCAAACATCTATTAATCCAGTGTGCAATCCTGATTAGTTTTATCTGTTGGATCATGTTTATCATCTGCAGTTGCACTGTGAGTGAATAGGAGTATTAAATAAATTGATGTGAGAGAAATTAAATGTGAATTTCTTGGGCAGTAACATGTAATGATGATATTCTTAAAAAAGATTTTAAAATATTATTCACCCATGCACTGATGCTTAATAGTTTGACTAATTAAACAGAATTATATATTACTATTTGTTCATTTGTTGTACTGATATTGACGTTATTATATATGCGAATAAAAATTTTCAAAGTACTAATAAAAAACGTGAGTTTCAATACAGAAAGTAATTGTATGTTGGATTTTTGGTGTAAAATTGTTTCATAAAAATATAAATTAGAATAATAAAATTATTAATTGCTAAAATTAATTAAAGCTGTAGTTGGTTAATATATATTAAGCCTAATTAATAGGTTATACGATTCAGTTTACAAGGTTTGTAGAATAGTTTATATATTGTTTTTAAATTTTATAAATTGATTGAAAATATAGTAATAAAAAAAGGTTAAATATTTAGTTAACAAAACACAGTACTATTTAACACATGAATTTTGATTTGTCTCTTTTTCCACTCAATTTTAATATTTATATTTCTTGATTTTTTTTTTTTACTTTCTAAGAAATGTTTGTGTTTTATTATCTTAATAACATAAGTCGTATATTGTGAAATTCTTTTGTTTTTTCAGTTCCTATTTTTTGTATTATGTATAAATTTTCAATTTGATTTCATTACTTTGTATTGTTTTTTTTTTGTCACTTAAATTCATTTATACAATTTTATAGTACTCCTATTATCTAGGAGTATTACAAATACGTATGAATAATTGGACCATGCGACTTATTAATAATTGGACCGTGCATCGCACGAGTAAAATACTATGGCGGGTGTGTTCAGCTCTGGCAATGGAAATTTACTCTAGCGAATGTTGTCAGATCTGGCAATGGGAATCTACTCTGGGACGCGGGCCGGGTCGGGTACTTATCAAAGAACTTAAGGCGTTTTACCAAAGCAACACACCTTATGTTTAATCTCCTAATTAATTTTACAGCCGGTCTCTTGTGCGGCGACGTAGATTTCCACCTAGATTAAATGAGTCCACGTGGATTTGTCTTACGTAGAGGAGAAGAAGAACGGCTGAAACGCTGTCGTCTAGGGCTTTTTAATTCCACCTAGATTAAATGAGTCCACGTGGATTTGCCATGGTGTAAGTCCGGCAATCCACGTAAGTTTCCGATTCCCGAAAAAAAAATTGTAGGACATGGATGATATTTTTGTGATAGGTTGGGTACCGTTTTGATATTATCGTTAGGGTGGGACATTTTTGAGAATTCGCTCAAACGATGGGACAGAAAGTGACATTTACCCTTATTTTTTTGTGGCTCATTTTTTTATATATCTTATTTTTGTTGTGGCACATATGAAGAATAAATATATATGAGTTTAATTAGGCTCATATATTCAATACAATACTTCTGAATGTAATGTAAATTATCAATTTTGTATTATGTAATGTAAATTATCATTTTTGTTTAATTTCTCTGTATTATATTTTACTATACATTACAATATTTCTCTGTAAATTATCAAAAAAAATTTAGACTCCTATAGTACTTCTACTATACATTATAAATACGTAAATTATCGGACCGTGCGAAGCACGAGTATAACTTAATTAATTTGGGTCTTCATATTTTTTTGTGGGCCAAATTAAAATAATAATAAAAAAAATATAATTTTTGGTCCATATATAGAATTACTTTATATGCACACGGATTTTTTTTTATGTATTTTTAATATTTTTAATACATAAGTTACTTATTTAATATGAACTGTATGATATGAAAGTTATTTATTATTTTAATTCCTATTTTTTGTATTATGTAATATACATGATTAATTTTGTATTATGTACCAATACTATACTTCACAAATACGTATGAATATTCATGTCGTGTGAATCACGGGTACGTTACTCTTATTATATATATTACTTTTATTAAATACGTATGAATATTCATGTCGCGTGAAAAATTGGACCGTGCGGAGCACGGGTATAATACTAGTGGGATACTACATCAATCCTCCCATGTCTCTATATTTACACGTGTAAGTCCGCGTGCGGAATCCTAATTAATTAACTTCGGCATATGATCAATTCACTATTAAATAAAAGAATAAAAACAGAAAAAGAGAATATTTTTTTTAATAATGTTATTTGGACGAAAAATGTCCGAACAAAAATTATTAAATACTTTAAATAATTTATATTGAAATTTTGATTCAAAATAAAAAAGAATTAAGTTATTTTTATTGGTTTCTCTATATTGTAGTTTTTTTTTGTAATTTTTAGATATTTTTTAATTTTTATTGTTTTTGTAAGTACAAAAATTAGTAAAAATTAAAGTGATTATTAAAAAGTTATAAAAAAAATATGGGGAGAAAACAATAATACTAACTAAATCCTATTTAAATTTGAACAATTTTTTTAAATAAATCATTTTTTAAAAATATTTAACATTTTTTTGTTCACACACATTTTTATCTAAATGGCACTACTCAAATTTATTTTAGTAATCAAGAAAAAGAGAATTAAGTATATGACAGAGGTAGAAATTAGAGGAACGAAAGACGGATTAGTTAAGTAACCAAATCTCATGGTGGGTACATCAAACTATATAAGTATATATCATTATTGCCGTTCTTGTTGCTATGCACGACTTTTCTTTTTAGTTCGAAATTGAAGCGTACTACTCATCTTGGCAGCAAAACAGTTACTACTGCTATGATGAGTTATTATTGTCATTTATTCATTATTAACAGAGATTCTCTGTCCATTGCACACAATTCATCAATTTTATACTCCCTCTCCGTCCCAATAATATTGTCCCCTTTCTTTTAGACACAGAGATTAAGAAGTATAAAATTAGCGTTGTAAAGTAGAAAGTCCCACATGTTTAAGAAAAAGTAAGTATAAGTTAATTATCCTTGTTTCTCCCAAAACATGTATCTCTCTTTCTCTCTCGTCACTCTCTCCCTCGACATACAACGCCGTGCCGCCGGCGACACCATGTTTAACTCCGGTGACTGCAACATCATTCTCAGCCTTAATAAGATTTCTACTTTTACAAATTAAAGAAACACACCATCATTCATCACAGTCTTAAAGAAACACACAAATTAAAAAAAAAAAAAAACACACACCATCATTCTCAGATTCAGCGCAGTGGAGCGACGCCGCCACCACGCAGATCTCAGATTCAGAGCGGTACCCCAACCCCCAAATTGCTAACCCTCATTTCTTCTGTAAACCCTCATTTCTACAGGTGGCGGCGGTGGTGGCTCCGGCCGTTCGGCCGAAGAAGATGAAGCAGGAGGGGCGAAATCGAAGGGTGGCGTTTGGGGATTTAGGGCTCGGAGGTGGAGACGGCAGCCCGTCGCTGCTGCTTCGCCAAAAGGAAGCCAATGGCGGCTGTGTGCCTCGATGATTGTGCGTGTGTCTGTGTTTTGTGAGAACAAAAAGAGAGATGAGAATGGAAGGCAGACGAGAGAGAAAGAGGAGGCGGTGGCGAATAGGCGATCAGCGGATTTACAGAGGGGAAAAGGGGGAGGGGGAGGCGGCGCCGGCGGAACAGATGGGGAAGAAGAGAGGCAGCGCCAGTTGAGTTTAGGGTTTCTAAGAGAAGGGGGAAAAGGGGTCGAGAGGTATAATAAAGGGGGATTTGTGTAATTGGGTTAGTTAAAATTATGTTTAATTAGAAATTAATTAGTCCTTAAAATTTACCCAAAAAGAAAATGGGACAAGATTATTGGGACAAATCAAAAAGGAAAGTGGGAGTATTAGTTAATTATTAAAATTGAATAATTTTAATGAATTTGAAAATAATTATTTTTTAATGGTTAATATAAATCAAAAATAAATTTTTAGTTAATGTAAGTGGTGAAGGCGGTTCTTACCAATACTATTTCTAAACTATGATTCCAATGAGTCTAACCTGGTTTCCCAATATTCGGCAGTATATTTGTCTATGACTCCTAACTCACTCTAATTTCTCACCAGACCTTACGTTATTTCCCTTATAACGGTCGAATTTCCTCTCTAACGATAATATTTCTCTCTCATCTTCCTCATAATGACTGGACTAGTAATTCAAAAACAACCACCTTCATACTTCCACGTTCATACTATTTATAGGCCACCTTCTACAATGGGCATATCAGTAATTTCGATCTTTTGGTGCGGATGGGTATTTTTGGCCATTCACTCTTTATACAGCCTACTGCCAAGGGCTAAACGGCCTTTTTTACTTTAGAGCATCTTCCACGTCAGCCGACATTTTGTTAGTTGGAGGTGGTGGTCCCTGCAAAAAAAGGAGATTGCATGCTATTCGGAATTCGGTTACAATCGTCTTGCAGGTGCACACTTTATCTTTTAGTACAAAGTACTATTTGGCCGTATTTCACTCAACTCTGCTTCATTAGGCAGAATATCTACGAATATTCGTCTCTTCCTCTATGACAGGGCCTTCTTCCCGATGGACATTGTTGTACTCTGGTCTGTGGAATCAGATCTACCTCAGAAGTTACTTCTTTGATCTGTCATCTCTATTCTGATCTGTTTAGTTACGAACAAATAAAGTCCGAGGAGGAGAAATGGGAGAACAGGGGGCATTCGGGATGAACTTATGCTAATATCGAGAATCCCGAATATCATCCTCATCAGTAAGAATGAAAGATAAAATCATATAGAACTTTAACGTATATTTACTGAATTAATATATTATTATAATATTTTTTAGATAAAATTTTTCTTGTTTTAGTAGAAAAGTGAAGCAAAAGTGCAAATGTATTTTTTAATGTAACAATAAAAGATGAAATCAGATTTATGTAAATTAACCTAATATATTGATATATTCATGTAGATTTTGTTAAAAAATACTCCATTCGTCCCATTGATATTGTCTTGTTTCTATTTTCGGTAATGATTTTACACTACAAACAATATGACCCCACACATTTACACATTTTTACTACACTACTTTTACTCTTCTTAATAACCGTGCCCAAAAGAAATGAGACAAAACAGAGGGAGTATTTATCTTGTAGTCTGTAGATTCCTAGGTTCAAATTTGGACCACACATTTTATCTACGGCGCACTAAGCATGCGAACGTGACAGAGGCATTCCAAGGTAAATACACGTATGGGTGATTTTAAAAAAAAATTAAAATATACTCCCTCTGTCTACCAATTCGTGTCCTAGGGGAATGTGGCACGAGTTTTAAGAAAAAATGTATTGCTATTTGTTGGGTGGAGAAAGAGACCCACAATTAGTAAATATAGTTGAAAAAGTATATTGTTCATTTGTTGAGTGGAGAAGGGGACCCATAATTAGTGAGTATAGTTAACTAATGAAATTTTTTAAGATTAAAAGTGGTGGTTCCTCAATGGCATAAGTGTAAAATATAAGAGTAGTAATTAAGGAAATAGTTACTAAAAATAAATAGGACACGAATTGGTGGACGGAGGAAGTATATATATATATATATATAGAACCCGGGGCAAATTGTTGTTCATGCGGTACATTGATTTGTTCGTAAAAATTGTAGATCTGTTCGTTTTTATTTCACGAATTCTCTATTATCTAAATATTTAGCATTCTCTGTTTAACTTTTCTCTCTCTCTCTCTCTCTCTATATATATATATATATATATATATATATATATATTATTTTTTGTCGATTTTTTTTTCGTATATATATATATATATATATATTATTTTTTGTCGATTTTTTTTTCGCATGACCGCTACCATTATTATGCATATAGTTGAATATAAATATGCATATACATAAATACATATATGCATAACATTACACATAAAAATATGCATATTATTATGCGACCCCTTAGGTAGCTCTCGTTGCTGCTCGCCACCGCTATAATTATGCAAATAGTTGAACACAAATATGTATATACATAAACACATATGCGCATAACGTTACACACAAATATGCATAGCACTATGTGCGATCCGTCAAGTGACCAATGACGAGAAGCACCTGACGGATCACATAATCATATGCATATAATTGAACACAAATATGCATATACATAAACACATACATGCATACTGTTACACACAAATATGAATAGCACTATGCGATCCGTTAGATGATCAACGATGAGAGGCACCTGACATGTCGTATAGTCTTATACATATTTCTATCCAACGCCATGCAGATATGTGTTCATGTTTATGCATATTTGTGTGCTATTATATGCATATTTATGGCAGCGACCATCTCACAAAAAAAAAAAAAAAAAAAAATCCCACTCAAAAACAATAAAATAAAAAAATAGTATATACTACTCCCTCCATCCCACTATAAGTGGCTCAAAATTTTCCGACACGAGAATTAAGAAAAATGTGTAAATTTATTAAAAGTAGTAGGAGTGTAGGACTCACACTTTTTTAAGGGTTAAATTTTTCCATTTATGGAAACAAACCACTTATAGTGGATGGCCAAAATGAAATACATGCCACTTTTAGTGGGATAGAGAAAGTATATTTTTTAAATTTTCAAAAAAATTATTTTTATTTTACTCCTACGCATGTATTCTTGAAAGACAATTGCCACATGTCACGCTCCTAGCTAGTGCGTCACATACACACATTATGTAGTCCATATTTGAGATCTATATACTAATTAACGTGAGATATACAAGATCAATTTTCTGTAGCAATATATAAGATGAAATAGATTTTTAATCAACATCTAATGAATTAATATATATATATATATATATATATATATATATATATATATATATATATAGGGGCGCGCTCCAGTGAGACCCCCTATTTTTCGTGTAACATGAGTACAATGAATAAGACATATAATACTAATGAACAAAACGTATATCTAATGAACAAGATGTATATACTGATGAAAAATAAAATTTAAAAAATTCGTGATGAATAAGACATATATACTGATGAACATGGCCGTATATACTGATGAACAATGCAGTATATACTGATGAATAACAAAATTTAAAATATTCTGCTCCCTCCAGGATTCGAACCCTGCGAAAAAAAATCACCCTCCAGATACAATATCAGCCATAGGATTGAAAAATAAACGCACCAGATCGTGCCCTAGATCTCACTAAAATTAGGGGGTCTCATTGGAGCGCCTCCTATATATATATATATATATATATATATATATATCTTCTAAATATATTTATTGAATAAAGATATTTATTTACTAATAGTATGAAATAGCTATAGATATATATCAAATAGATTTAGTGTATTAATACATTCTTATAAATTTATAATATATTAGTATAAAATTATTTTTAAAATAAAATTTGTAATAGAAATATAATATGCAATTTATATTTTGTGCCCAAGATAATTTTTATGTTATTATAGATATTGATTAGTGGTTGGATATACTTTATTTTCAAAGCGTGTCTCCAGATGATCGAAGTATAACATAAACTCATTTATGTAGTAGCGAGTATCAGATGAACCACAGACAAAGGTAACTACTACACTACTCATTAATTAATTATCCTCATCTCTCCAACAAATTAAAATTAATTTATCAGCAGGAAAGCCTACATGAACTTACACACAGATCCGTATATATATAATTTCATCTCTTACCATGGACACACACAGAGATGAACAGATATGTATATATATATATATATATATATATATATATATATATATATATATATATATATGCATGTATAGTGAAGACAAGAAGAGTTACATTAATTCATCCTACCACCAATCCACCATTTATATATAATATATATAAATATATGCTTATGTACAGAATATTGTTAATTAGTTTCTACATACTAAAATCCAGCACCAAAATAATTAAAGCAAATTGGTGGAGGTGAACTAGGCAAGATTACAAGGAATTGGATGTTGATGAAATATGACGATGATGATGAGAGAAAGGAGGATGTATTAGACAAGAGCAAGAGCGATATGGAGCGAGCTGAAGCAATCAAAAATTGGAGTGTGTGCGGACCACGTCCAGTATTTGAGCACTACATATTGGGCATCTGTGCAGCTCGTTGGCGCAGTCGAAGCAGGTACACATGTGGCCGCACTTGTAGAGAACACAGTCGACTTGCACTTTGCTGCACACGCAGCATCTACTTCTTCCATTCGTGCCCCTTTTCACCGGATGCCGCCGTCCATTCTTTGCATCTGCTCAATTTTACAAGGAATGGTAATGAATTCCATCATGCATGATTCATTGTCTCATCAATTAAACTCACCGGGATGAGCGAGAGCGGCCGCAACTTCCTTCTTGATGGAGCGGTGCATTTTGATCTGCATATCCGTGCAGCATTTCATTGATTTTCTGAGTTCGGATATCTCCTGATGCAGTTGCTCCATATGCCTTCTCAAGTCATATATGATTTCCATTTCCTGTTCACGTTGCAATTAATTAACACTCTAGCTCCATGTATCACTGCTGGTTAAGGCATATACATATACTTACGAATGTAGGATGGGTACTATACGAGGAGTTACGACCGGTCATATCCTGAGAGCAGTAATTGGTGGAAGATTGTTGCGTGGAAGGAGAGGCTGCTTGATACGAGCATTCACTTGGTTCTTCACCTTGATTCTGCTTCTGTTTCTCATTCTGATGAGATGTCGTAGCATCTACATATTCATGCTGATCACATTCAGTAAACTGTTGTCCCATTGAGCTCGCAGCTTCTTCATATTCATAAAAATAATCTCCCTCTTCTCCTTTCTTCATTACTTGGTGATTTTTGCCTTCCGTTTGTTGTCCTTGACTACGAGTTATCATAAGTTGATCAATTTTTTCCCTCATACTACTGGACAGAAAACTTGACACGCTTTTTCTGCAAACCAAATTAATTTGAGGTGTGAGTATTAATCAAAGAAAATGTGGAGTAAGAGAGGAGAGGTGTTGACCTGCATAGGAGTAGACGAATCTCTTCATTTTCGGAGAAGGGATCAAGCATCTCCTGGTACCTTTCCTGCCTGAGATATTCCCAGTCGCTACGTGGGCGTGATACTTCTTCAATCCAGTCTCTGTTGTTTGCTTCTTTCGATTGGTAATCAGACTGCAAATCTTCCCATCCATCTTCAGGATGTGCAAAATCAGCCACCCAGTATGCTTCAGTTTCTACCATTTGCAGCTGGATGGACGACCCTCCTTGATTGCCAGACTCCCCATCTACCTTGTTTTCATTGGATTTGGGTGGCTCGGTTTCAGCTGACTTATGGCTTGTTTCTTGCCTGATAAATGTTTCTTCATCTTCCTGTGCCCTGAGACAACTCTTGGCATTACTGCATCTGTTGTCCTGTTTTCTTACTTGATCCGCTGAGTTTGAGTTTGGAGTAATATCTTTTGGCTCTTTCTCAAAATGCACCGTACTACTGTTTTGGGCTTTTTGATTGACTCGTGGCCTAAGAAAATGTAACGAAATTTCATGAATTGATTTGTGTTTGTTGGAAAAATGGGAGTGAGAGAGAGAGAGAGAGACCTGAAATTGATAGGTTTTGGCGAGGGAAAGGGAATGGTATTGGGTTCCATGCCACGACGCAGCAACTTAAGCTTAAGCACAGCCTATTTAGAAGAGCGTAGGATTAATATATATATATAGGTAGGGGGTGAAAATGAATGAATTAAGTAGAGAACCTGAATGCGGCCTCGATGAGAGAATTTAGAAACGGATTTACGGGCATGCAACGCATGAATCTCCTTACGCCTATCTCGGTTCCTCTGTGCGAGCAGATCAAGGTAGGCCTGGCGGCCCCTGATGCGCGGCGACGGGGAGACGTACGCTTGATCCAAGGACGTCCTAATGCGAGGAGGGGAGACGGAGCCAGCTTCGTTGGGCGTCAGTTTTCTGATAATGTCGACCACTCTGAGCCTCTCGCTCTCGGTGGCGTCAGAATCCCTCCCGCGAATGGAAGACCGACCGCTCAACACAGTTCTGTCGGACTCCCAGTCACCGATAGAGTCGTCGTCCATGGGGAGGGGGGCGGGGGGGAGGGGAGGGGGAGGGGGCGCCACGCGCTTGCCCGCCCCCGACCCTGCCTCGAAGCCTCTCCATTTCTGGACCAGGGAAGACACGCCGCCAGCATTCGGATTATGGGGGGCCTTGGGAGGAGTGGCGTTGGCGGGAAATACAATCTCCCTCGCCCGAGCCCATTTGTCCTTGCTGCTGCCGCATTGAGCATCGGTGGCGGTTTGCCATTGCGGTTGGTGAACCCACAGATCGCCCAGATCCAAGTTGTTGAGATTGTTCTGGAAGAAGGGAGAGGAGGGGACGATCTCGACTTGGAAAGAGGCCATCGACAATCAAGAAGCCATTTGATTATAATAGTAATGATTAATTGTGGTTCTTTCTGAGCAAAACAATATTTGATCAAGGAAGGAACAATGATTAGGGGCCGCCGTGAGGGGGCGGGTTGAAGATGCAGGCATCCATGCAACTAAATAAATGTGTGGGCGACCGTTGAGTTAGTTCCAATAACCACGCTTTCCCCTTGTCTTTTCTTCCATCTTACAATTTAATGCTCTCTCATCCTACTACTCATGCTCTATCTATGCTATATATATCCATCGCACGCATGCATTGCTATACTCTATATAACTTACTCCATCTATATATAACATTTCTTAATATGTATAGATTGAATACATAAAAATATCTATTTTAATTTTAAAAAATCACATAAATAAATAAATAAAATCAAATTCTGTGTAAGATTACAATATTGCCTTCATTTATTTTTGAATTTCACCGACTCTCAAATCTCAATACATGAACCGTAATATTGCCTTCATTTATTTTTGAATTTCACCGACTCTCAAATCTCAATACATGAACCGTTTTTTTTTTTAAGATTCTTCCCAAGTTCATAATTTGTTCATTTTAAATCAATTTTGTACAAATTATATGATTAAATCTTGTGTCATAATCTTCATTTCAAAATGTATATTGAATATAATTTGAGGCAGCACCTTAATGTAGCCAAAACCTTTTAGTCATAGGAAATTCTAGCCATACAAATAAAAATATGTAAATAATAGCATTTCTAACTAAAATACCATTTTAGTGTGTAATAGTGTAAAATACATTGTTACACACTTTTTCGCAATTACACACTTTAACGTTATTACACACTTTCACTTTTTCGCAATTACACACTTTTACGTTATTACAAAAGTGTGTAACTGTATTAAGGATATAATTGTACATTTATATTTAAAAATGGCTAATTTTTTCATATTTTTATTTGTGTGGACACTTTTTCATATTTTTTCATAATTTTCTAAACCAAAAAGCATGATTTTGAGAACAAATGAATTATAGAATAAAGGAAAACAAGTTGCAATTTGCTTCACGTATGATCGATCAACTATGCTAATAGTTTGA